>NW_007249669.1:89588-95048 GCF_000164805.1 Carlito syrichta | reverse complement strand
CAGCCTCCCAAAGGCGCGGGATTACAGGCTGAGCCACCGAGCCCGGCTCGGCTAATTTTTTGATTCATTGTAGAGACTAGGTCTCGCCAAGTTGCCCAGGCTGTTCTCGAACCGTGCGCTCAGGCAATTCCCTCCCCTCGGCCTCCCAAAGTGTTGGAATTACAGGCTTGAGCCACCGCGCCCGACCACCTAATAACTCGTCTCCACTCCTTGGTCCTCACTTTTTCTAATCAAATCCCAGAAACCATGCCATTTCCGTTTTGTAAATGTGTATCTGTAAAATATATATAGTAAAATATAGAACGCGCACGCGTTCTCTCTCTCTCGAATCTGGGTCTCCCTCTGTCTCCCAGACTGGATTGCAGGGGCACGATCACGGCTCACAGCAGCCTCAACCTCCTGGGCTCAGGCGATCCTTCTGCCTCAGCCTCTCGAGTAGCTGGGACTACAGGCGTGTGCCACCACGCCTGGCTAAGTTTTTTGTTTTTGTAGAGACGGGTCTCACTATGGTGCCCAGGCTGGTCTCAAACTCCTGGGCTCAAGCAGTCCTCTCCCGCCTCAGCCTCCCAAGCTGCGATAAGGACTCTTAAAAGCAGCCACATGACAATGATCACATCTTAAAAAAAAAACAACCAAAAAACGTAACCATTAGATATCCAGCGACCTCATTGCTCCAGCTATCTCATGATTTCTTTTGATGGTTTGTTTGAATCCGGAGCCACATAAAGTCCCCACACTGCAATTGGTTGCTATGTCTTTAGAGCTCCCAATCCTCGCTGCCTGGCCACTATCCGAAGGGTGAAGGGAGACGGCATTTTCGTCTGCGTCTCGCACTCTTCAAGTCTAGATAGAGAGCCCCAAGCGGGGACTGGGACACTTGCAGTTCCCACTCGAGCCGCAGCCGCGAGGAGGTCGCGGGGGTGAGGCTGGCGCTGCCTCCGCGCTCCCGCCTGCGGGGGCCCATCCGAGCCGAGCGGGGCGTTGAGCGCGCCTGGGTGTGTCCCACGGCCCCGCCCACCCGCCGGCGCGCTCAGTACAACCGAGCCCGGCACCGCAGGTGAGACGCGCGCCGGGAGCCTCCTTGGGGGAAGGGGCACGGGTGTGCGTGGGGTGGGGGCAGATAGAGAGAGGAGAGTGGGCAAAGTGCGGCTTTAAGAGGCCCTGGGGCGGGGGGGGAGTCTATGGGGAGGGGGTACGAAAAACTTCGAGAAAAGGGACCCAAGCCTACTTAATTAATAGTCATAGTAACAATGATGGCAACAACTTTGTGATTGTAATAGCAGCAGCAATAATGATAATAATAGCTGGTATTCATTGCATTCTTATACGCGGATGTGTCAGTGCTGAGCTTACTTCATTACATATTTTTCAAACAACTGTTGAGAGGAAGAAATGAGAAAATACAGGAAAAGCAAATAGTACCGAGTATGCATTGGATACACTTATGAACTTTAAAAATGTTGACACAGTTTTCGTGAGGGAGGGACTAATGCCATTCTTATTGTATAGAGGAGGAAATGCAAGCCCAGAGAGGTTAAGGAATTTGTCCAATAGCACCCAGCTGGTAATGGGTGGTCCAGATTAAAGCTGGGGCCCCTATGCCTGGAGTGGCACCGGTCATGTAGAGTTTTAGGTCCAGGGCTGCTGAACAGAGAGGCTGGAAAGCAATGCACTCAAAATCACTTAGCTCTGGGTTACCACTTGGCTCTGCCACCTTGTAGGTTCGTGACCTTGGGCAGGTCACTCAGTCAACCTCTTAGAACCTGTTTCCTCATCTGTGAAGGATAATATTATAATCTGACAGTGATAATATCTGTCTTCAAGAATTAAGTAAGCGCACAAAGAGGGGCACATACCTAGTCCTCTCATTCAGTGATTGCTGGGAGGACAATGGTTAGGGACCTAGCAACCCTGCATGGGAAGCCCCTCTCTGCTGTGTGCTTGCTGGGTGATCTTTCACGCCCACCGAACTCATCTGTGAAACTAAGTAATGTAAATCCTCATAGTGGATGGAAAGAGTAAATGTCAGGAAGGGCTCGGCATGATACCTGGCAGGGGAGATGCTCAGGGAGACACGTGTCTTCTTTCCTTTCTCCGGTGACTCCAAAGCCTCCCATTTGTTTTACTGAGGCTGAGAGAGGCAAGGGGTGACTGCCTAGAGGTTCTCCATTAGGGACAGAACTAGTCCACAAAGGGCCTCTCCCCTTGACTTCTCCAACCCTTGTGAGCTGGGCCATTTTAACACCAAGAGTTTGATACAGGCTGGTGCTCTATAGGCCAGACAAAGCAAAATGCCTGTTTTGCATTCAGAGTCATGAAATGGTGTGTTTTTGTTTGTTTTATTTTGGGTGGAAAATCTCCCAGTTAGTGTTTGTATGCCCATAGGTGTGTGTTCATCATACTGGCCTTACATGGAGCAGCTTTGTAGGCAGTGAAACTATGTAACCAGTTTGTGCCTGGGATGGGATGTCCCGGCACTTGGGGGAAACTCTCAGCATCTTTGCAAGTTGTGATGCTGATCCATAGGCTGACCCACTTGCCTGTGACTTTCTGGTTTTAAAACGTAAAGTTGGAAAAGTTGGAAGTCCTGGGAAACCCTTCTGTCCCAGGCAGCCCTGACAGTTGATCAACCCTCCTCTTCCGAACATTCACTGTTTCTGGAAACCACCTTCATTTGAGATTTGCGGTTATTGTTGCTGTTTTCATTTAGGTTCCACCAAAGAGATCCTTGCCTGCCTGATTTCTGCCAGTCTGCAGCAGGTGAGACTTTTGGTGGGAGGCAGTGGGGCCCATGGAGAAAGCTATCGACCCCCATATCACCATTGCCCTGTCCAATCCTTTCAATTCTTTTGGCCAATCTGCTGAAAGAGAGTGACCTACAGGGCTTTTAATTAAAAACAAATCCTATGTTGGCAATGGGCTGGGGTTTCGTTGGAATGAAGACATTATGTGCAGCAGCTACTGTGGCATCTGTTTCAGTAATTTTAAACCTTCACCGTAGAGTTAGTAGAGAGACGGTAGCAGTAAGCACAAGAAGCCTCATTGTCTGGGAAACTGGAGAATTGTGAATGGGGCCAGTGCCCCAGGGCAGCTGCCCAAATGGAAAGGAGTAAAAGGGGCCAAAGGTTCCCCAAAGCCAAAAAATACTCAAACCCAGGAAGACAGTATTAGAGTTGAACATACCAGCTCTAGGGTGGTGATGGTGGGCAGAACACACTTACAAAGTGTATTGGGATCCGGTTTGCTCAAAACCTGCTAGAATGCATGACTTTTGGTATCTGGAGATTCAGATGTTTCACTGTCTGTTTTTGCCTTGGGCAGTAAATTAGCATAATTGTTTTCAAAGCTGGTTGGGGAAGTCTCCTTGGGAGGAAAATAATTCATTTGCATAATAAGTTAGATAGTAACTGGGAGATTTGCTTTAAAGAATGCTTGGACACTTAAACAATTATTTCAGGAGACCGTGAGTATGCATTGTGGGGTTCCCTTTAATACCAGAAGTTGCTCTTGGTATTGAAAGAGGGTGGTATCACATAACAGGCGTGGGCCACCTGGGAGTCAGGTGAAGCAAAACTCAATTCTCAGTCCTCATCCAACTTGACCCTCCAACATTTAGTGGTCTTCCCCTTTCCCCACTTGACCCCGAGGCCATCGTACTCACATGGTTTTTTTCTAGCACCTGGCCACTCCTCTCAGCTCCCTAGCTTCTCATCTACCCAACTTCTTTATGTTAAAAATGCAGTCTCCTTTGTTTTGCTTAAAAAAACAAAAAACAAAACAGTTATGTGTAAAATTTAAAACACATACAAAAAGGAGACAGAAGAATTTAATGAGCCTGTATGTCCTAGTCACCCAGTTTCATCAATGGCCAATCCATAGCCAATCTTGTCACATCGATACCCCACCTCCCACTCATCCCCCTCTTCCAGCATTATTTTTGGGGCAGTTCTAAACTATTTAAACATCATTTATTCTGTAAATACGCAAGCATACGCTCTAATATGTAAGTAGGATTGAAGGTCAGGCAGCAGGGAGGAAGTTGGGATGGAGGCCAGGCATGGTGGCTCACACCTGGAATTCTAGAGCTTTGGGAGGTGGAGACGGGAGGATTGCTTGTGACCATGAGTTTGAAACCAGACTGGGCAGCATAGTGAGGCCCCGCCTCTACAATTAAATTGAAAAATTAGCTGGGCAAGGTGGTGCACACCTGTGGTCTCAGCCTCTCAGGAGGCTGAGGCAGGAGGATCCCTTGAGCCCAGGAGTTGGAGGCTGCAGTGAGCTATGATCACACCACTTCACTCCAGCATGGATGACAGAGCAAGACCATGTCTCTAAAAAATAAAAGAAGAGCATTTGGCACACTTGTTCTGTAAAGGAACAGAGAATAAATACTTTTGACCTTGGAGGTTATATTGTCTCTGTCCCAAGTACTCAGCTCTGCTGTTGTAGCATAAAAGCTATAAATAATAGGCAAATGAATGGGCATGGATAGATACCAATAAAACTTTATTTAGGGACACTAAAATGTGAATATGAAATTTTTATGTGTTAGGAAATATTCTTTTGACTTTTAAAACTATTTAAACAAGCAAGGCGTGGTGGCTCATGCCTGTAATCCCAGCACTTTGGGAGGCAGAGGTAAGTGGATTGCCTGAGCCCAGAGGTCCGAGACCAGCCTGGACAACTTGGTGAGACCTCATCTCTACAATAAATCAAAAAGTTAGCTGGGTGTGGTAGTGCACGCCTGTGGTTCCAGCAACTTGGAAGGCTGAAGCAGAAGGATCACCTGAGCCCAGCAGGTCGAGGCTGTGGTGACCACAAGCATGCCACTGCACTCCAGCCTGGGAGACAGAGTGACTCTGACTCAAAAAAAAAAACAACCCCCCAAACTATTTAAACAATGTAAAAACCAGTTATAGCTCATGAGTTGCACAAAATTGAGCAGCCATTTGAATTTGGCCCATGGGTTGTAGTTTGCTGAGCCCTCAATTAATTAATTATTAATTAATGAGTTGGGATTTCATTCTGTCACCCTGACTGGAGCGCAGTGACATGAACAGGGCTCACCGCATCCATGACCTTCTGGACTCAGGCAATTCTTCCGCCTTTGCCTCCTGAGTAGCTGGGACTGCAGACATGTATCATCATGCCTGGCTGATGTTTTTGGTTGAGTTGAGGTCTTGCTATGTTGCCCAGGGCGATCTTGAACTTCCAGACTCAAGCAATCCTCCTGTCTTGACCTCCCAAAGTGTTGGAATTATAAGCATGAACCACTGCGCCCAACCTGATCTCTTCTTTAAAATATAAGGATGCCTTTAAAAATATAATAAGCCGGGCTCGGTGGCTCAGCCTGTAATCCCATGCCTTTGGGAGGCTGAGGTGAGTGGATTGCCTGAGCCCGCGGGTTCGAGACCCGCCTGGGCAGCGAGACCTCATCTCTACAATAAATCAAAAAATCAG
>NW_007249669.1:56294-89420 GCF_000164805.1 Carlito syrichta | reverse complement strand
CAGCAGGCGAGGCTGCGGTGGCCGGGAGCAGCCACTGCACTCCAGTCTGGGTAACAGAGTGAGACTCCAACTCAAAAAATAAATAAATAAATAAATAAATAACAATAGCTCTATTTTCAAACTTTAAAATATTAAAAATAAATATTTAAAATCTTCAAATATCCAACCAGGGCTCAAATTTCTCCAGTCTCATCATTTTTGTCTTTTTATGGTGTGTTTGACTAAGGATCCAAATAAAGTCTATATGCTACGGGTGATTGATATATCTCTTAAGGGTTTTTTGTTGTTGTTGTTGTTGTTTGAATTGGCGTCTCTGTTGTCCAGGCTGGAGTGCAGTGGCACGCTCATGGTCTTCGCAGCCTTGACCTGCTGGGCTCAGGTGATCCTTCTGCCTCAGCCTTCCAAGTAGCTGAAGCTACAGGCACGTGACATCATGTCCAACTAATTTTTTGATTTATTGTAAAGATAAGGTCTTGCCAAGTTGCCCGTGCTGGTCTTAAACCTGTGGGCTCAGGCAGTCCTCTCACCTTGGCCTCCCAAAGTGGTGGGATTATAGGTGTGAGCCTCTGCACCTGGCCATTTTTTTTTAAGTCTGTAGGGTCTCTCCCTGGATTTTAGCCCTTAAAAGTTCCCTAATTTTTCCCTGTGTTCACTTTCTTGGTGATCTCATCCAGTGTTATGGGCTTAAATGTATACTGAATGCTCCATATAGATAATTTCTTTCTGGAACTCTTCCCTACCCTGCAGACTCAAACATCCCACGGTCTACTTGCTATCTCCACTTCAGTAGGCATCTCAAGCTCAGCATGTCCAAAGATTCTCTCTCAAACTTGCAATGGCTGCGGTTTTTCCATCTCTCTTTCAACATGCCCAGGCCAAAATTCTTGGAGTTGTCGATGACTTCTCTGTTTCTTGTATTCCCTACATCCAGTCTGTTGGCTCCACCTTCCAAATACCTCCAGAATCCAACTATTTCTCACCACCCTCACTGCTATCTCTGACCAAGTCATTGTCTTCTCTTTCCTAGGTTGGGCTCCCTGCTGCAGCCATTGCCCTCTCCAGTATTCTCAACACAGCAATCAATGTGCTTGATCCAGTTAGAGCATGTGAAAATAAGTCAGGGCATGTGATTCTTGTGCTAATGTCTCTTCAGTGGCTCCCATCTCCCTCCAAATTAAAGTCAAGGTGCTTATAGTGGGCTGGGCATGGAGGCTTATGCCTGTAATCTCAGTACTTTGGGAGGCTGAGGCAGGAGAATTGTTTGAGCCCAAGAGTTCGAAACCAGATGAGGCAACGTAGCAAGATCTCATCTCTACAATAAATCACAAAAACTTGCCAGGTGTGGTGACATACAGAGGCTGAGACAGGAGGATCATTTGATCCCAGGAGTTCAAGGCTGTGGTGAGCTGTGATTGTGCCACTGCACTCCAGCCTGGGTGACACAGTGAGACTCCAACTCAAAAAATTCAAAAAACGAAGTGCTTACAATGACCTAAACAGCCCCACTTGTTCTGGCCCTGATACCTCTCCAATCTTGCTTTCTACTGCTCTCATTTTCTACATGTGATTTATTGAAGAATTTACAAATTAAGCTCCTAACTTTTAGGTCTTTGTACTTTTTGTTTGTTTTGTTTTATTTTGTTTTCTGGAACTTTCTTTCCCCAGATGCTCTCATGATTCATCCCTCGCTTCCCCTGGTCTCTGCTTAAATATCTCCTCCTTAGGTCTTCCTTGACCACACTGTTGACAGTAGTATACCCACTCCTTCATTGTCTCTCTTTTCTCCTTTTCAGTTCAATTTTTCTCCATAGCACTCATTACTCCCTGACATAATAGACTTACTTGATTATCTATTTATTTTCTGCCTGGCTCACCACAACACACCAGCAGGAACTTGGTTTTATAAACTGCTGTATCCTTAGAGCATAGAATAATGCCTGGTGCGTAATGTTACTCACAAAATATTTGATGAATGCATACATGAAATAATTACACAAATATAAATATGCATTATAGTTGTGCTTGGTGCTATAAAAGAGAAGTATTGGCCCTTTCTTCTGGCTAATGTTCTTGGCTTAGTCAGAGAATTCAGGGAAGGCTTTATTGAAGACTTGAAGTTTGCAATGAGTTGGTGTTAGCCAGGCAGAGGGAGAAAAAAGAGCCCTCTGGGCAAGGGACCAGCTTGTGAGAAGGCCTTAATTTTGGGAGGATGGCACATTTGGGGAGGGATGGATAGATGGCCTGAGTAGTAGCCTTGGGGAGTGAGGGGCAAAGAGGTGGGTGATAAGGCCACTGAAAAAATTTGGTGCTTTATCCTGGGGGTAATGGGGAGGAGGGTAACATGAGTAGATTTAAAATTTGAAAACAGAAATCTAGCTTATTTGGAATTAATAATTTAATTAATTATTTGTAATCCCGCGCCTTTGGGAGGCTGAGGTGAGTGGATTGCCTAAGCCCGTGGGTTCGAGACCCACCTTGGCAGGCGAGACCTCATCTCTACAATAAATCAAAAAATTAGCCAGGCGTGATAGCACACGCCTGTAGTTCCAGCTACGTGGAAGGCTGAGGCGGAAGGATCGTGGGAGCCCAGCAGGTCGAGGCTGCGGTGGCCGGGAGCGGCCACTGCACTCCAGTCTGGGCGACAGAGTGAGACTTCAACTCAAAAATAAATAAATAAATAAAAAAATATGTGGAGCTTACTTTGTGTCAAGCCCTGTTCTAAGTGATTTACTATTACTAATTCATTTTAGCCTCATATGACCCTATAATGTGGGTACCATTATTAACCTTGTTTCACAGATGAGGAAACTGAAATGCTGAGAGATTAAGCAACTTGTCCAACATCACACAGCTAGCAAATGGTGGAAATGGGTTTCATACCAGGTGGTCTGGCTCATAGTTCATACTTTTCCCTTTCTCTTTTGATGTCAACTCTTGTATGATTTACATATAATAGAATGCATTCATTGTAAGAGTACAGGTCAATGAGATCTGATAGATATATGTGTCTGTATAGCAACCACCACATTCAAGATATAGAAATTTCCATGACCCCAAGAAATTCCCTTGTACTCTTTTGTAATAAACTCTTATCACTGCATCTGAGTAGTTCCCAGGCCACTCTGGACTTGTTTTCTGTCACTGTTGATTGTTCTGCCTAGCCTAGAGTTCCACAGAAATGAAATCATGCAGTATATACTCTCTTGTGTCTGACTTCTTTGGCTTAGCATAATGTTTCTGAGGTTCATTCATGTTGTTGCATACATCAGTAGTGTTTTGCTTTTCCTGGGCACATAATATGTTTTTCTCCTTTGAGTGCTTAACATTTGTTAAATTTTGAAACAATTACAGCTTCATAGAAAGTTGCAAAAACCATATACAAAGAGGTCCTATGTATGCTTCACCCAGTCTCCCCCAGTGGTTACATCTTGTATAACAACAATAGTACAATATCAAATCCAGAAAATTGACATGGTACAATCCTCAGAGCTCATTCATTTTCACCAGTTCTACACGCACTTCTTTGTGTGTGTATATGTCTATTGTTTTTCCAATTTTGTCACATGTATAGAGTCATGTAACAACTACCCTCATCAAGACCCAGAATGGTTCTATGATCACAAGGTTCTTTCATGCTACTCCTAATAGCCACATCTCCTTCTACCCAGGGCAAATACAAATTTGTTCTTCATTTCTATTCTCTTATTTCAAGAATGCTATATAAATAAAACCATCAGCATATAGCTTTTGTGATTGGTTTTTTGTCCCCTTCAGCATAATTCCATTTAGGTTCATCTGAATTGTTGCTTGGAACAAATTTGCTCCTTTTTATTGCTGGCATGGATGCATCACAGCCTAACCATTCACCCATTGAAGGACATTTGGATTGCTTCCAGTTTTTTTTTCTCTACTATGAATAAAGCTGCTATGAACATTTGTGTACAGGTTTTTATGTAAACATAAGTTTTCATTTTTCTGGGATAACTGCCTAAGAGTGAAATTACTGGGCTGTATGTGAAGTACATGCTTACTTTTATAAGTAAGAAACGATTAAACTATTTTCCAGAATAGTTGTACCATTTCATATTCTTTTTTTTTTTTGAGTTGGGGGTCTCACTGTGGCTCAGACTGGAGTGCAGTGATACGCTCACGGCCACAATAGCCTTGACCTGCTGGGCTCAGGTGATCCTTCTGACTCAGCCTTCCAGGTAGGAACTATAGGCATGCGCCACTGTGCTTGGCTAATTTTTTAAATTTATTTATCATAGAGACAAGGTCTTACCAAGTTGCCCAGGCTGGTCTTGAACCTCTGGACTCAGGCAATGCTCTTGCCTCGACCTCCCAAAGTGCTGGGTTTACAGGCTTGAGCCACCACTCCTGACCCCATATATGAATTATTCATATATTCTTATCAGCAATATATGAGTGATCTAGTATCTCCACATACTTTCCAGCATATGACATTATTATCACTTTTTATTTTAACCATCTGATAGGTCTGTAGTGATATTGTGGTTTCAAATGTCATTTCCATAATGGCTAATGATGTGGAATATCTTTTCATGTGTTTATTTGCCATCTGCATATCTATTTTGGTGATATATCTTGCTGATGTCTTTTGCTTATGTTCTAACTGGATTATTTATTTTTCAGTTCTGAGAGTTCTTTATATATTCTATAGGCAACTCCTTTGCTGGATTTTTTTGTCATTAGTTTTAGCCATTTAGTTATTATGTGCCTTGGTGTGGTCTTTTTCGTATTTCTGCTGTGTCGGTTTTTTTAGCATGGGGGTTTGCGGGTTTATAGTTTTTATCAGACGTTAAATAATTTTGATCATTGTTTCTTTGAATATGTTTCTGCTACTCACTCTTTCCTTGGGACTCCAATTACATATATTTCAAATAGTTTCATATTGTCCCAGAGCTCTATTTTTTTTCTTCAGTTTTCCCCCCCGTGTTTTACTTTGGATAGTTTTTATTGCTGTGACTTCTGGTTCATTAATCTTTTTTTTCTGCAGTGTCTAACCTGCTGTTAGTTTCATCCAAAGTATTTTTCATTTCAGATAGTGTATTTTCATTTCTACAAGTTCCATTTGTTTGGTTTTTTTTTTTTTTGATAACTCCATGTCTCTTCTTTAACATGGTCCCACTTTTCTCTACCTTCTTGAATTTGCAGACTATATTTATAATAATCATTCTTGTCTAGGAATTCAATCTTCTTCTGCATCATTTCTGGATTTGTTCCTATTGATGAGATCTCACTATATTGGGTTATTCTCCTGGTAATCAGCCGTATTTTCCTGCTCCTTTCATGCCTGGTAAGTTTTGATGGGATGCTGGACATTTTGGATTTTACATTGCTGGTTGCTGGATTGTATAATATTGCTTTAAATATTGTTGAGTTTTGTTCTGGGTTGGAATTCAATTACTTGGAATCAGCTTGACCTTTTCAAGACTTGTTTTTAAGCTTTGTTAGGGCATATTCAGAGTAGACTTTATTTAGTGTAGGGCTAATTTGGCCTGTTACTGAGGCAATTCTTCTCTGAGAACTATCTTTGATGCCTAATATATTTGAAGGGTTTTCCACTGTAGCTGGTGGGAACTATTTTCAGTCCCATGTGAGTTTCAAGGATTGTTCTGCCTACTGGTGATTCATTCTCCAGTCTAAGGTGGTTTTTTTTTACATTCATAGGTGGGTCAACAAGACTCAAGAGACCCTTCTTCAGATCTCTAGAACTTTCTCTTTCTTTGCAACTTCCTCCTTCTCAAGTATTCTTCCCTGTGGATTCTAGCTGCCTTGATTTTCCTGAACTCCTACTCCACCTTCCTACTTCTAGGCTCTTTTTGGATTCCTTCTCCTTGTGCTATGGTCTGGAGACACCAGGCAGCAAGCAGAAGTAATCATAGGGGCTCTGCTTGTTTGCTTCCCTTCTTTTAGTGATCTCAGTCTCGTGCTACCTGTTGTCCAATGTCTGAAAGCCTTTGTGTCACATATTTTGGTCAGTTTTCTAATTGTTTGAGACAGGAGGACTTAACCAATGCCAATTACTCCATCATAGCTGGAAGCAAATTCTAACTAATTCACATTTTATTTTATTTTGGTGAATTGGAGTTTCACTCTGTCACCTAGAGTGCAGTGGCTCACTGCAGCCTTGATCTCCTGGACTCAGGAGATCCTTCTGTCTCAGCCTCCCAAGTAGCTGCTAATTTTGTAATTTTTTTGTAGAAATGAGGTCTCACTATATTGCATAGGCTGATCTTGGTATCCTGGGGTCAAGCAGTCCTCTTGCCTTAGCCTCCCTAAACGTCCTGCCTAATTCCTTTTTTGTTACTGAGTGGTATTCCATTGAATGGATACACAATGTTTAACCTTTCACCTGTTGTTGCATATTTTAGTTATGTCCAATCTTTGACCATTTTGAATGAAGCTATCCAAATCTTTGTATGGACATGCTTTCATTTCTCCTGATTACCTAGGAGTGGCATTCCTCCTTGAGCATAGAGTATTGTAAATTTAACTTTATAAGACTCTGACAAACAGTTTTCCAAAGCAGCTCTGTCAGCAACATATGAGAGTTCGTGCTGTTCCACATCATCACTAACATTTGTTATTGTCTGTCTTTAAAACTTTTAACTATTTGAGTTAATTTTTAGTGGTTTCATTATGGGTTTAATACGTGAGTTCTTGTTAACTAGTGTTGTAATGATCTTTTGTGTGCTTAATGGCCATTTATATATCTATTTTTATGAAATTTAACTTTATACCGTAAAACACATATGAACCTTCAAGTTGCAAACTTTCAAAGATGCAAATGTGCATTTGCATCATTTGAGGAGGCACTGTCAGTTTTTGAGGCACAGGACCCAAATGTAGAATGATACATGAAGGTTGCAGCACCTGTTCAGAATGCAATCCAGTGCTACTGTGTCATCTGTGATGAGAGAGAGAGAAAAAAAGAGCTACTACCCAGATATCACTGAATCATTTTTTCAAGAGAGTGGATAGAATTGAATCCAGCAAGGAACCGGCACCTGTGCCATCAACATCAGGCCTGAGCGAAATTGCAGCTCGTCCTCCATCTTCTGTTGCTGACGATCCTTCACCTTTGCCATCTGCCACCTCCTCTCCCTCCCCTAGTCAGTAACTCTTCTTGCCTGCTCACTCAATGCCAGCCCCTGTATGCCAACTGTTGTACTGTACTGTACTACTGTACTTTTCAAGGTACTGTCCTGTAAGATTAAAAATGTTTTATTTTTTGTTTGTTTTTATGTATTATTTGTGTGAAAAGTATTATAGACCTATTATAGTACATTACTACATGGCCGATTGTGTTAGTTGGGTACCAGACTAACTCTGTTGGACTTACGAACAAATTGGTCTTACAAACGTGTTCTCAGGACAGAACTCATTTGTATGTAGGGGACTACTGTATCTTTTCTCCATTTTTTCCCATTGGCTTATCTTCTTCTTACTGAATTACAAGAGTTTTTAAAATATATAATCTGAATATAAATTTCTTGCACTTATAACAGCCTATACTTTTGACCATGTCTCTTTCCTGGATGGAGGGGAATAGGGGGTAATGGTAAGAATATAAACAGGCCATTGTAGTTACCAAGGAGAGAGATGATTGTGTCTTAGACTAGATTGTGTTTTAGACTAGAATAGGGATTTTGATGGAGAAAAGTAGATAGAATTTTTATTTTTTAGAGTTGGAGTCTCACTTTATCACCCAGGCTGGAGTGCAGTGGCATGCTCACGGTCACCCCAGCATCGACCTGCTGGGTTCAGGTGATCCTTCCACCTCAGCCTTCCAAGTAGCCAGAACTACAGGTGTGTGCTACCATGCCCGGCTAATTTTTTGATTTATTGTAGAGATGAGGTCTCGCCAAGTTGCCCAGGCTGTCCTTGAACCCGTGGGCTCAGGCAATCGTCTCACCTTGGCCTCCCAAAGTGCTGGGATTACAGGCTTGAGCCACCGCACCTGGCCAGAAGTTTTAAATGATTAAAAAATATTATGTCTATTTGTCTTTTTCTTTTGTCATCTGAATGTCCTTAAATACATGTTTTAAAAAGTGGAATTACTTCTATGCTTGAATTAACTGCAGCAGAAGGATGTCTCAGGAACCCATGATATGCTCATTCTTCCTGTTCCTTGTTCTGAGCTATGGAGCAGCAGGTCATGAAGTTCCAAATTCCAGGCAGGGTAAGTCCTGAGGGAAGAATCACACTTTGCGGTTTCCACACATCTTAGGGGGTGTAGAGGGATAGATCAGTTTAGGTACATGATGCCTTAAATTGTTTTGGGGCATGTGTGTGTATGCATGTGTGTGTGCGTGTGTGTGTGCGTGCATGCGTGCGTGCGTGTGTGTGTATGTAGGATTTTCAGGATTATTCTAAAAAGCGTTTTTCAGATCAAGGCTTTCTCACACTGGGTGCAGTTATAATTAAAAATCACCATGAATTTCTTTCATGAGTGGTTTTTTTCGGGCCTTTTCTCCTAACTCATATTTGTATTTTTGAAGGTCACACAATTCAATTCTAGTTATACATTCAATGGTTTTCTTACAGATTTGCATCCGTTGTTGCAAAAAATGGCGGTGAGTATTCCATTTCCTTTTAATCAAAATCCCCTCTCCTGGAACTGCCAACTTCTTCATGTCATACTTGATGTTATCGCTTTGCCTTTTAGGAAGAAATAATAGATGGAAGCTATCTGAATGGTAATGTGCCCCTTCTGTCTCCACTTGTTTCTCCTAAGAATTTCAAACAGCATGCGGCTGTGATCTCTCTGGAATGATTCCTTTTTAAGTTGTCTTTTCATTTTATTCCCATTGTAGCATTACTGGATCTCATACAGTTTCAAAGGTAACCTGTCCTAGGGGGAGGGGAAAGGATGGGATGGATTTTTAATAAAAATTCTTAATGGAAGTCTCTTAATTGTACAAAGTAATACGTCCTCATTACAAAAATGTCAACCAATGAACAAGTGTTTCAGAAGTCTCTTAATTGTACAAAGTAATACGTCCTCATTACAAAAATGTTAACCAATGCATAAGTGTTTCCTCCTCTGCTATAGCATAAGAGCTGAAATTTATTGAGTGCTTTCTATGTCTATGTGGGTACTATTCTAAGTGATTGGTACATAGAAAAACATTTAATCCTCACAAGTGCCCTACAAGGTAGGTCCTGTTATTATCCCATTCCACAGAATACTGCAACTGAGGCCCAGGATGGGTGAATCGAGACCAATAGCTGGGATGTGAACCAGCAGTCTGTCTCCAGCGCCCATTCCCTTCACTGTCATGCTATATGCTACATACAGGCCTGTGTTAGATACAGGGGACGTGGGACAGGGAGCTAGATAGTGTTGTGGAAAGGCCAATATTAAGAAATAATTCGGCTGGGCATGGTGGCTCACGCCTATAATCCCAGCACTTTGGGAGACCAAGGTGGGAGGATTGCTTGAGCTCATGGGTTTGAGACCAGCCTGGGCAACTTGGCGAGACCTCATCTCTACCATAAATCAAAAAATTAGCAAGGTGTGGTGGCACATGCTTGTAGTTCTAGGTACTTGGAAGGCTGAGGTGGAAGGATCACCTGAGCCCAGCAGGTCGAGGCTGTGGTAATGGTGAGCGTGCCACTGCACCCCAGCCTGGGTGATGGAATGAGACTTTGATTCAAACAAGCAAGCAAACAAACAAAACAAACAAAGAAGTAATTCTAAAATGATGAGTATTATGGAGGAGAAGAAATGTGGGCCTTGGGATTTCATGTCAGGGGCACCCAGTTATGTTAAAGTGAAAGATTCCCATAAGCAGTTCTCTCTCTAAGATAATGCCAATTGATCATTTTGCATATATTATTTCAGTTGAAATATTTTTAAAATTTATTTATTTATCCATCTATCCATCCATTTATTTATAGCAAATGTGGAATTATGGACAGTTATTTGTGAGCATTTACTATGTATGTGTTGGGTACTGTTGCAAGCAATTTATATGTGAGGATGAATTTAATCCTCACAATTGTTAACCGTATATCATGGAAAGGAAAACTGAAGCACAAGGAAATTTAGCAAATTTAGCAAAGGCCACAAATTTAGCAAAGGCCACAAAATTAAGTGGAAGAGCCATGATTCAAATCTGGATTTGGAGTCCAACTCTTTTTTTTTTTGAGTTGGAGTCTCACTCTGTCGCCCAGACTGGAGTGCAGCGGCCGCTCCCGGCCACCGCAGCCTCGACCTGCTGGGCTCCGGCGATCCTTCCACCTCAGCCTTCCGAGTAGCCGGAATTACAGGCGTGCGCTACCACGCCCGGCCAATTTTTGATTTATTGTAGAGATGAGGTCTCGCCAAGTTGCCCAGGTGGGTCTCGAACCCGCGGGCTCAGGCAATCCACTCACCTCAGCCTCCCAAAGGCGCGGGATTACAGGCTGAGCCACCGAGCCCGGCTTGGAGTCCAGCTCTTAACTATGCCACTCCAGCCTCTTGTGGCATAGACAGCATCTGCTTTTTTTTTTTTTTTTTCGAGTTGGAATCTCACTTCGCGTCACCCAGGCTGGAGTGCAGGGGGACACAGGCTCACAGCCACCAAGTGTTGACCTGCTGGGCCCCAGTGATCCTTCCGCCTCAGCCTTCCAAGTAGCCAGAACTACAGGCATGCGCTACCATGACCGGCTAATTTTTTTCATTTATTGTAGAGACGAGGTCTCGTCAAGTTGCCCAGATAGGTCTCGAACCCGCGGGCTCAGGCAATCCACTCACCTCAGCCTCCCAAAGCGCTGGGATTACAGGCTGAGCCACCGAGCCCAGCTAGAAGTAGATTTCTTAACCAGGCACAGTGATAGTGGATCCCATTTCCAATTCTGGATGGATAGATGGAGTCTGCCTGGACTGAGGAATCCCATTTTCTCAAAGACAATTCTCCGTTTCTAAGCTGTATACAATATTTTAATCCCCAAAACATTTAGATTGACTACAAGCTAAACTGTCTGACTTGGAAAGATGTCCTTACTATCTTAAGTTTAAAAAACAGATGCTAGTGCAGCACTGCTTGTAAGAGAACCTGTCACTGTGACTTTTTCCTGTCTGTCTTTGACTGAAGATCCCACGTGTGGACGGAGGACTTGTCCCACAGAATCCTGGCCTATCTGAATTCACGGAATGTTGCCTTTACCATCCCCAGCCTGCAGGTGTGTACCTGAGACCCATCTATATGTTCCCTTTTCAGTGCTCAGGAATTGCATGTTCAGGGCCCAGGTAAATTGGAGAAGTGAGCATGGAGATAGTCTTTGCTTCTGCAAGGATAAGTGCTCTGTCCAGTGTTTATTGAAACTTGATATAACTCTTTTGTCTTTTTTTTTTCACTTTCCCACCTTTGATGGAGACATGGCATATTAGGGAATAGGCCGAGCTTCTGTAACAAAGAGACCCAAAATTAAGGCAGCTCAAATAATTTAGTGTATTTCTTTCTATGTAATAGTCCAGAGCTAAGTGGGAGATCCACAAAGGAAGGGCAGCTCTATTCTGTAAGGCCATTCAGGGATCAAACTTCCTTTCATCTTTTTGCTCTGTCATCCCCTAAGAAGTTCAACCCATGCAGTTGAAACACCACATTCATTCTCCAACCCAGAAGAGGTGAATGGAAAGAGGAAGTGATGGATAAATGTCTTTTTTTCTAAGGATATGACTTGCAAGTTATACAATTTCTTCTGCTTACATTACATTGGCTCACACGTCACAGTCATATCTTACTTTGAAGGAGTCATGATCTGGCTAAAAGTTGAGGGTTTCTATAGATAACAAGAACAGTAAAGGAGTGGATATTTGGGCATAATGATCAATCTCTCAATTACGGGTCCAAGAAATATTTTTTCTTTCCCTTTTAACTCTATTATAAGGAAAACAACAGCATAAACATGTAAATAGGTAGCAATGGATATTTGCCTTAAGGGGCACTAGGGCATGATGGGGACTGTGACAAATTGGACAGCACTTGTCTCTTCAGCTTGACCACTAGCTCAGTGTGGTGTAGCACAGAAAATTGAGGAAATATTTCTTTCAGTATTCAAAAATTATTTACCTGGTTTAGTAAAGAAGCCGCTCGCATCATCGACCAATGAATACAGTTTTGACGTATGTCTTTGTTGTTTCAATTTAATATCAACCAACATTCATGCCACAACTATACTCAGAGAGTTGGTTGTCTACCAGGTATGAAGACACCCCCTACCTGGAAGTGGCTGTTGGCTCTACATAGCACCTTCTTTCCCTTTTCTCTTCACTAGACATGGGAACCTAAAAAAAAAGTAATGCCTATCCTTTTTTTCTCTAGCAATAAGGTTTCGCATGAGAAGTATCTATTTTAGCCTGATGATTAGATATACCGCTCCCTATGTATATACCATATTCAATTATTCATTCAATATCTACTTATTTAACATCTACTTTCTTCCTGGCATAGTTTTAGATACTAGAGACTTACAGGAGCTCAAGATAGTCATGTTACGACTCTCATAGACCTTTTATTCTATTGGAGATGGGGAGAGACATTAAGTAAATCATTATTCAACTCATTTAGAACAGAAATAATAGCTGGCACTATTGAGCACTTGTGTGCTAGACACTATCGAAAACACTTTACACAGTCACTTAGTCCTCCTAATAAGCCTATGTGGTAAGGCCTACTATTGCCCCCATTTTTCAGATAGGAAAACTGAGGCCCAGAAGTAGCATTGCTAATAAAACACAGATGTCCAGTTACATCTGAATTTTAGATAAACAATGAGTCGTTTTTTGGTTAAGTATGTCCCATGGAACATTGGAACATACTTATACATATTAAAAAATGATTCGTTGTTTACCTGGCGTTCCAATTTAACTGAGCATCCTGTGTTTGACCTAGCAACACTAGGTAAGTAACTTGCCCAGGCTACAGAGCTAGTTAGCATCAAGGTGAGGATTTACATGTGGGTTGTCTTGATTTAGAATTCCTCTTGCCCATGGCATCACACTGTATTGCCTTCCTAGAGCACCTCTGTTTAAGGGAGGCTTAGGAAATAATTCTCCAGATAGCAGAGGAACTCTCTTTCAAGAGAAGCTTCTGGCTGTTGCTCCTTCCTTGTCCTGGAGAGGTCGTCACAGAGAATTCGTTCATTTCCCCTGAATTCTGCTCCTGGGCTGACAGCTGAAGTTTGAGCGCAGCGCCATCTGGGGGCACTAAACTTTTAGGACAAAGACCAGCGGCTCTAGACTTGCGACTTCAGTCGCCTATGGAGAGCAGGCAGGCCACAGAATGTGGAAATCAGGATGGCCGGGCTTGCAGCGTTACTTCAGCAAGCAACGGTCCCTTGGCCCATCAATTATCCCCCAAAAGGGGATGTGTGTCCGGTGTTGCCAAATCTCTGGATTTTCCAAAATAAATGGGAAATCTGGATTTTGTGAGGAATTCCCTGACTTTTAAATGTCAACAGCTAATGAGAACATTTAGAGCTGGCCAAACCAAACACATCTGCTGGTTGTGGTGTCTGCAGGGCTTGAGGTATGTGGGCCGTGGTGCTGGCCGTGGTGCTGACCGCGTGCTCCTGCCTTTCTGTCCTCACCGACTTTCCCAACACCCCACATCCAGGCAGCCGTGGAGAATCACCTGGAGCAATGTTTGTACCAGCCCCAGAATCTTCTGGAAGACCTGAGAAAAACAGATGCACAGCAATTCCGCACCGCCATGAAATGCCTCTTAGAAGACAAGAAGGACCGCTTGGTGAGGCGTTCTGGGCATCCCAGGAGCAGAAAGGTCCAGGGCCAGTTGGTTTTCATTGAAATGAATCCAAGGAAGCCTGACTCAGGCCTTGGCCCTTTTTTTCCTTTAAACTTTTTACTTTAAAGATATGGGGTACAATTCAAGGTTAGGTATACAAATGTTCATTATGCAGGTTCTCTTGTTGATGAGGTGTCCCCCCCATCCCCACTACCGCCAATCTCACCTTCTTCACCCCCAGCAGTTTCCCACTACTGTCAATCCCTTTATTATAGTATTGTGATAATTGTTCAAAGCCTGCTTATGAGTGAGAACATGTGGTACCCAGTTCTTTGTTTCTGTGATAGATCATTCAGTATTATAGACTCTAAGTCCATCCAATTTGCTGTGAAGTCCATAATTTAGTTCTATATGGCATTGTGTATATGTACCACATTTTAAAGACCCAGTCTTCTTTCAATGGGCAGCATGTTTGGTTCCATGTTTTTGCTATTGTGAATAATGCAGCAATAAACAATGCGTGTGCAGGTATCTTCTTCATAGAGTGATTTGAATTTCTCCAGGTATATTCCCAGCAGGGGGATTGCGGGGTCATATGGAAGATCGATTTTTATTTTTATTTATTTATTTTTTTGAGTTGGAGTCTCACTCTGTCACCCAGACTGAAGTGCAGTGGTTGCTCCCGGCCACTGCAGCCTCGACCTGCTGGGCTCCGGTGATCCTTCCGCCTCAGCCTTCCAAGTAGCTGGAACTACAGGCGCGTGCTACCACGCCCGGCTAATTTTTAAAAAAAAAATTTATTGTAGAGATGAGGTCTCGCCAAGTTGCCCAGGTGGGTCTCGAACCCACGGGCTCAGGCAATCCACTCACCTCAGCCTCCCAAAGCGCAGGATTACAGACTGAGCCACTGACCCCAGCTGGGAAGATTGATTTTTAGATCTTTTAGGAATTGTCACACTGTTTTCCACAGGGGTTGTACTAGTTTACACTCCCACCAACAGTGTAGAAGTGATCCTCTTTCCCCACATCCTCTCCGGCATCTGTTGTTTTTTGAGTTATTGATGATGACCATACTGACTGGAGTTAGGTGGTATCTCAGTGTGGTTTTAATTTGCATTTCTTTGATGACTAAAGAGACTGAGCATTTTTTTGTGTATCTGTTGGCTGCTTGTGTACCTTCTTTTGAGAGTGTTTATTCCTATATTTTGCCCACTTTGTAATGGGGCTGTTTGTTTTTTTCTTTTTGGCATGCTTTGAGTTCTTTGTAGATCCAGATGTTATGATTTTTCCCTTCTTTATCTCTTCTCTCTTCCTCCCTCTTCTTCAAGCTTCTGGGAATTTTAGGATCTGGGTTTTCTCACGTTCTCCAAAGTTCAAATGAAGAGTCTTATCATGAGTGGGCACTAAAAAATGAGGGGTGCTCAGGATCTTTTAATAGTTTGGTTTGATAAACACTCAAATGATTATTATGCAACAGTGGGCAACAGATGACAGACTGTTCCTGTCCTCAAGAAACTTATAGTCTAGAGGGGAGGCAAAAACAGAAACACAAATTTCCACAAAATGAGGTTAGTGATATAAGAAATCACAAAATAAGGCCTCTGAGCCCCACAAGGTCCTTGGGATCCAAAAGATGAGGTTTAGAGTTTTTTTTTTTTAATTGGAGATAGTTTGGTATGAAGCAATGTTTTCCAAAAGCAGTTGAACCGTTTAAACATGTTCATGATATACTTAGTTTAATGTCTGTTATTAAAATATGATGAATTCATCAAACCAGTTTGATAAAGGAATGTAAAATTTTCTTTTGAAATAAATTTAAGTTTTAAAAAAGAGTTCTTGAAATAAAAATATGAAATAAAGGCAGTGGAAAAATAGGGTGGTTCATGAACATGATATTGCTTAATGTTTATTGAGGGTTTACCATGTGAGAGGTATTTATCTAAGGAAATGACCAAGTAACTATTTCTGTAAAGGGCTGGATAGTATTTTAGGCTTTGCAGGCAAATGTTTTGAGACTCTCTGTGTCAGTTACTCTCTTCACTGCCATTGCATTGTGAAAGCTGCCGTAAGTGATAAGAAAATTAATGGGTGTGGATGTGTTTCAGTAAAACTTTATTCACAAAAATAGGTGGTGGGCCAGATTTGGGCTGTGGGTCATAGCTTGCTGACCACTTTTCTAAGAGTTTTACATGCATGGACTCATTGAATCCTCTTCAGAGCCTTCAGAAATAAGATTGATAAAAGAATCTTGCCATTCCAATACTCAGATGAGGAAATGGGCTTGGAGAAATTCAGTTAAGTAGCCTCAATTTACATAGCTTGGAAGTAGCAAATCTGAATCTGGTGATGTCCATAGTCCCCTTTTTCGAATGTTTTAAAATCTATTTAAAAATGCAAAGGAAGCCAATTCTATCAAAAAACATTCATCAAAATGTATAAAGACATAATTAGGGTGTAGAAATTTGTGCTTCTTTAACACATTCAGTAACAAGATTTAGCAACAAGTCTAATACATTCTGTAATTTTGAGGACATATTGAGTGTAAATAGGATTTCAAAATATCTGCAACAATGTGATGTGATATGAACGTATCTGAGATTTCGATCAGAGGTCAAAGATCCTGTTACTACCATACGTTGTTGCCTCCATTTATCCCTGAGGGAAATGCTAAAGGTCAGTTCTGTGTGGGTAAAAATGAGGATACAGTGTTCCCCCAGTGTTCACTGATGCTCCAAGCTCTACCTATGTCCCCTGCTTCAGAACCCTTAAGTGCACTCTTAACCATTACACTGTTTAGCCACCTACAGCAAATGACTGAAGTTAGGAAACACTTGGTCCTGGTTAAAGTGTGGGTTTGTGCCCAGATACATTTTTTTTTCCAGATCCCAGCTCAATTGTGCATTTGGGCTGGTGGCTTATTCTCTGTTTCAGTCACCTGTGCTATTGAGATAATAATAGCATGTAACATTTGTTGAGTGTTCACAGGCACCAGGCATTTTACATTCATTATCTCATTCCATTCCTACAGGTCTAAGCAATAGGTCCTGAGTTTATCTCCATTTTACAAAAGAGAAAACGGGACTTAAAAAAGATAAGTCATTTGCTCAAGGACATGCAGATAATAAGCAGAGGCACTGGGATTTGAACCTGGGAATGTCTGACCCTAGGACCCATGGTGCTTAACCTATAGAACTGTCATGAGAATTAAATGAGGTAATGCATGTTTTTTCCATGTTTGGCATGGTGCCTGGTGTGAAGTCAATGCTCAGTAAATGGTATATAGTGTGAAGAAGGGATTCATCAGATGGTGACTAAGCCTTGTCAGCATTTCTAGGCTCTGTGGTTCAAAAGATTCATTAATTCACCCATTTATTCTAACAGGCCATGTGTTCATTGTCTTCTAGGTACCAGGCACTCCACTCTGTACATAGCTTGGGTCACAAGAATGTTTCTAGCTCAACTCTGAATAAATGTTGGAATCAATGCCTAGGCTCCACCCAGATCAGTTAAATCAGACTCCAGATAGCATTTGTTGGAGATCAGTACTTTTTTTTAGTCTGGGAGTCGCACTCTGTCACCCAGACTGGAGTTCAGTGGCAAGATTATGGCTCACTGCAGCCTCTACCTCTTGGGCTCAGTCAATCCTCCTGCCTCGGTTTCTTGAGTCGCGGGACTATAGGTGTGCATCACCATACTGGGCTCATTTTTTTGATTTTTTTGTAGAGATGAGGTTTCACTATGTTGTCCAGGCTGGTCTTGAGTTCCTGAACTCAAACAATCCTCCCACCTTGGCCTCCCAAAGTGTTGGGATGACAGGCATGAGCCACCAAACCCAGCCTGCTGGAGATTAGTGCTTTCTAGAAACTTCCAGATGATTCTGATATGCAACCAGAGTTGAGAACCAGAGACCTGAAGAAAAGACAGGCACATGAGCCTCTTTAATACATCGTCACTTTTGGTTCAGGATGCCCTGAGAGCACATAATGATTTGAAGTAGGAAATTGGAGGGGATTAGAGAAGACTTCCTAAAGAGGTGATGACTGGGCCCAGCCTTAAAGAATGAGCTAGATTTCTTTAGAAGAAGGAGGAGTGCCGGGCTCGGTGGTTCAGCCTGTAATCCCGCGCCTTTGGGAGGCTGAGGTGAGTGGATTGCCTGAGCCCGCGGGTTCGAGACCCGCCTGGGCAACTTGGCGAGACCTCATCTCTACAATAAATCAAAAAATCAGCCGGGCGTGATAGCGCGCGCCTATAGTTCCAGCTACTCGGTCGGCTGAGGCGGAAGGATCGCTAGAGCCCAGCAGGCAAGGCTGCGGTGGCCGGAAGCGGCCACTGCAATCCAGTTTGGGCGACAGAGTGAGACTCCAACTCAAAAAAAAAAAAAGAAGAAGGAGGAGGAGTGGGAAAGGGATTCCAGCAATTCCAAGAACCTGAGGCATGACATTCATGGTGTATCTGGAGAGCGAGAAGGCTCCTGAGTGAGTGGAGCAGGTAAAGGCTTTGACGTTGTTCTATAGGTGACGGAAAGTTCTAGAAGTTTTGACGAGCAGCGTGGTGATAAAAGGTGATCACAAATGTCCCCACTGCTGCAATGTGTGGGCCCTCTCAGGGCCTCCAAATCAAGGCAGCTCTCAAGGCAACTGTAGCTTCTCTCATTGCTTTAGGACCTGAAAGACATTGTCATCGATGTGGGAGAAATTCGGGAACAAGCCTTGCAGAGCCCTGGAGTGAACCGCAGCCTGTTTCTCATCACACTGGAGAGGTGTTTCCAGGTGTTGAACTCCCTGGAGTGTGTGGAGATCCTGGGCAGGGTGCTTCGGGGTTCCTCAGGCAGCTTTCTCCAACCGGACATCACGGAGAGGCTCCCCCGGGACCTGCGTGAGGATGCCTTTAAGAACCTGTGAGTGCATCCTCCCACATCTTCACACCACACACTAACCCTCAGTGGCTGTTGTGGGACCTCAAGGTGGTATTACCTGGCAGCAGGGAGAAGACAGATGGGGACAGGCTGATATTCCAGTTCTGGAGCAGAAGCTTAAACTCAGTAGAGTTGAGAGATGATTTGATTAAAAGTCTCCCACATTTCAGTCATTTTGGTACCATTCTCACAATTTTTGCCATACCTACATACCACCTGTATTATTATTTTACTTTGTGTTTTTCTTTATAGTGATTTATTCTTTTTCATTAAAAATATTTGTTGTAAAAGTAAAGTTGGTATCATTACTAAAAATTGGAAGCTAGTATCCTTTGTCTTAAGTAAAAGTAACCATGAAAATAAATCTAGTGCAAAAAACAAGTGTCACAAAGTCCTAGCTAGATATGTTGCTTGAGTGTCTTAGTCATTTTGGGTTGCTAACACAATGATACCATAGACTGGTGGCTTAAACAACAAATATATCTCTCTTTTTAAAAAAAATTACTTTATTTTAAAGATATGGGGTACAATTCAGGATTAGGTATGCAAGTGGTCATCGTGTAGGTAAAGTTTGGGCCGCCCTTTGGTCCTCACAACAAATATGTCTTTCTCACAGTCCAGAGACTGGACCGATTCGGTGTGTGATGAGGACTTGCTTCCTGTTTATAGAAGGCATCTTCCTGCTGTGTCCTCACATGGTGAAAGAAGCAAGGGAACTCTCTGGTGTCTCTTTTAAAAGGCCATTAAAAATAATAATAATAAAAAAGGCCATTAATCCCATTCGTGATGGCTCCAGCTTCATGACCTGATAACCCCTGAATAACCTTGGGGATTATGATTTTTGGGGGAGCACAAACATTTAATCTATAGCACCAAAGCTCTAAGCTTGGGAACTGTTCTCTTAATTAAAAAAGGAGCTGAAGGCCGGGTGCAATGACTCAACCCTGTAATCCCAGCACTTTGGGAGGCCGAGGTGAGGGGGTTGTCTGAGCACATGGGTTTGAGAACAGCCTGGGCAGTTTGGTGAGACTTCATCTCTACAGTAAAAAAAAAAACAAAAAAACTATCCAGGCGTGGTAGTGTGTGCCTGTAGTTCCGGCTACTTAAAAGGCTGAGGCGGAAGGATTGCCAGAGCCTAGTGGGTCAATGCTGGGGTGGCCGTGGGCATGCCACTGCACTCCAGCCTGGGCAACAGAGTGAGACTCCAACTCAAAAAAAAAAAAAAAAAAGGAGCTGAGTGTATGTGAAAGATTCACTGGCACTAAATGGAGACTCTCCTTGAGGGACAACAGGAGTAACAGAGCACAGAAAGAGGAGAACTCCTCCCTTTTGGATGCCATGCCAGCTCATCTTTGTTAGCATCCAGTTCTGTATGAGATTACACTTTGAGGGACGCAAAATTAGAGGGCTGTGTCTAGGACTCAGAGGGCCCTAGGCGTTGTTACCTCCAATTCCCTCCTTTTACTAATTGTAACACTTTACATCCCTTACATCCTTGCAAGGCTCTTTCTAAATCTACAATAATTTAGAAACAGGGAAGGACCAATATGATGACAGCAGCATGGGATATTCTTTTAATTTTAATTTTGCAGCTAAAGGACTGTAGGAAAAACAGATAATATACTGACCTCATTTTTGTCTTCCTGGTGTCTGTTTTGACCAAGACATAAAACACATAAAAGCCTTTTGCTCAGCATGCCAAAACACCATCCCTTTTAAATCCAGTGTCTCCTCCCTCTTCCACTCACTCAGGCTGTATGAGGATGGGCGTGGTGATGGCACGAACGTCTTTGGGAGAGGGAGTTTATTGGTCACTGCTCACCTGATTGCAAGTGACAGAAAAACTCATTCAAACGGGCTTGAACCAAAAAGGGGATTATTGGATGATGTAATTGAATAGTTTTAGGTGTAAGGGCTGGCTTCAGGCACAGTTGGATCCAGAGGCTCAAATTATGACATTAGGAATGTCTTTGACTCATTATTTCTCTGCCCTTCCTCCTGTGGGTTGGCCTCATCTCAGGCTGGCTCTTTCCACATGTAGCCCAAGCAGATTGGCCTGCTTCTTAGAATGTCCAGTCCAGAAGAGACAGAATTTCTCTTTCCACCAGTTCCAAGCAAAGTCTTAGACTTGATTTCTATTGGTCCAAACTGAGTCATATGCCCATTCTTGGGCCAATGACTGTGACTAAGGGGATCTAATATGTTTTTTTTTTTTTTGAGTTGGAGTCTCACTCTGTCGTCCAGACTGGAGTGCAGTGGCCGCTCCCGGCCACCGCAGCCTCGGCCTGCTGGGCTCCAGCGATCCTTCCGCCTCAGCCTTCCGAGTAGCCGGAATTACAGGCATGCGCCACCACACCCAGCTGATTTTTTGATTTATTGTAGAGATGAGGTCTCACTGCCCAGGCGGGTCTCGAACCCGCGGGCTCAGGCAATTCACTCACCTCAGCCTCCCAAAGGCGCGGGATTACAGGCTGAGCCACCGAGCCCGGCTAGGATCTAATATGTTTTGAATGGCTTAGATGTAGGTCAAAACCCAACCCGAACAACATGGACCAAGAGTGGAAGAAATGAGATGTTTTCTAAAAAAAAAAAAAAAAAAAAGGTGCTGTTATGAGAAAAGGGGGATGGATGCTGGACAAAGCCCACAGATGTCCACTACAAAACCTAGCTTCATGTAGATCCTGAATAATACCTAGGGGGCAGGTTATGAGCCTTGCAGACTTGTATACAGAAAGAGGAAGAACAATATAGATGTAACATTGCCCAACTCCAGATGCCCAGCTCTTGAGTAGAGAGTCTGGAATATGCCCCTACTTCCACTCTAATGGGCACCATGTAAGCCAACCCCTTCAGTCATAGATAAATAAACTGAGGGCTAGAGAAGGGACAGTGTCTCTGAGGTGACCCTGTAGAATTTGTCTTTATCTTAACTCAATCCATGTCTTTGGAACCCCAATTCTTTCCCCTTCCCATTCTATTCTGCCCTCTTCTCCTTGTGAGGATCATGCCATTAATCCCATTCCCATTTTTCAGATGAGGAAATTAAGGCACAGAGAGACTAAATGACTTGCCCTAGGTCAGACTCCTAGGGGATGATAGAACCAATATTTTACAAATGAGCAAGCTTTCCCTTAAATGATATTTATCATTTTTTAAAAAAGAACTGTATCTTGTCCCAGTCCCTGCCCCTGCCTGTACATCTACTCTTGCTTTTAAGAAAAATAAAAAAAAAATTAGAGAAGACATTACATTGAGCTTAAGGGAAAGTTTGTCTATTCACATATAAAATGGCTGGAGGAGAAACAGCAATAAAATTGAAGCTTAGAAAATGTTGGTGAATGGGCTGTTGGTGAATTGATATTCAGTGGTGGTAAGTGGGGGTGAGGGAAGACTTCCAGGAGGAGGAGACTCAGCTGTTTCGCAGGATGAGCAAGAGGGATGGTCAGTACCAAATGCTGTGAAAGAGAAAGTCCTATTAGGACCAAAGAGGACCTCTGACTATGACCAGAAGGAGGTCATTGGTGACTTGGGTCACAAGGACTGATGTGGTGAAACCGCATCTGGGAAAACTGGATTGCAGTGGTTTGAAAAGTGACCAGTAGCCGGGCTCGGTGGCTCAGCCTGTAATCCCGTGCCTTTGGGAGGCTGAGGTGAGTGGATTGCCTGAGCCCGCGGGTTCGAGACCCCCCTGGGCAGCAAGACCTCATCTCTACAATAAATAAAAAAAAATCAGCCGAGCGTGGTAGTGCATGCATGTAATTCTGGCTACTTAGAAGGCTGTGGTGGAAGGATTGCCGGAACCCAGCAGGTCGAGGCTGTGGTGGCCGGGAGCAGTCACTGCACTCTAGTCTGGGCAACAGAGTGAGACTCCAACTCAGAAAAAAAAAAGAAAAGAAAAGTGACCAGGACACTTCACATCCAGCAAGAGGTCTGTAATCAAAATATCAGAGAATTACAGGTGTTGACGAGTATGTGCAGGAATCAGAATCTTCTTGTACTGCTTCTGGGAATATATACAATGGTGCAGCTGCTTTACAAACAGTCTAGCAGCTCCTCAAGAGGTTCAACAGAGTTGCTATTTAACCCAGCAGTTCCGCTCCTGCATGTATACCCAAGAGACATTGAGACATACCATATGCACACAAAAACTGGTATGCTGATTTTATAGCAGCATTTTTCATAAAAGACAAAAATGTTCACCAAACAAAATATAGTCTATTCATTTGATGGAATATTATTTGATCATAAATAGGACTGAAGTACTGATACATGCTTCACCATGCATGAATCTTGAAAACATCATGCTTCAAGATTGCAAGACACAGGACTACATACTGTAGGACACCATTTATAGGAAGTTTCTAGAACAGGTAATCTATGGAGGCAGAAAGTAGATTAATGGATCCTAGGAGGTGAAGGGACTTGGGAGTTGAGGGGTGATATCTAAGAATATGGATGGGGTTGCCTTTGAGGTGCTTCAAATGTTCTAAAATTGTTTGTTATGATGGTTGCACAACTCTGGGGATACACTGAAAAGCATCGAGTTGTACACTTTAAGTGGATAAATTGTAGGATATGGGAATTGTTTCTCAATAAAGCTGTCTCCCCTCCCCCCACCAATAGGAGCAAAAGGAAGCAAGTGAAGACAGTATGTATAGAGCACTCTTTGGAAGATGTTTAGCTGTGAAGGGGAAGAGGAGAATGGGAGAAATAGCTACATGTAGCAGAGGGGTGGGAAGGGTAGTAATAAGACAGCTGTGGCACAATTTGCTGTTCTGACTCCCTTGTAAAGCAGCCTCCATCTGTTTGTTATTAATTAATACTGTGCTTGTGTTATTTAGATCTGCAGTGTTCAAAGATCTCTACGACCAAACCTCTGCTCATTCCCAGAGAGCACTCTACTCCTGGATGACCGAGATACTGCAGACTTCCTCCAATGCCACTGGTGAGCCTGTGCTTTGAGGTGGGGTCACTTTTTGGGGAAGTACATCCTCAAAGAAGTGCTTCATCTCTGAAAATGTGGGTTTGATTTCATTGTCTCTTATGATTTTTGCCACCCCCTGCCACTTCCAAAAAGTGTTTGATGTGGTGTATGGAATGAAACATATACCCCCATTTCACAAATGCACTTTGCACATGTTGAAGTCTCTGAAATAATGATGTGTCTGTATCTTATAATCATTGGCATGCCCTAGTTTTTTTAGTGAGACATAAATAATGATAGCATCTTAGATTCAATGAGAACCTTTAGTATAGGCTTGCAAGTTCAAAATCTTTATACAAAATATATATTAAAGTGAGCCAAGATAGTTTTGTTAGAAAATATAGGTAATAAAGCACAGAAATTTAACTCTGAGCTTCCTGGCAACCAAAGCAGAAATAGATCAGGATTTGTTTATTTGATAGATGTTTATTAAAATCCTAGTGTGCCCTAGAGTAGTCAAATTCACAGAGATTGAAGTTAGAATGGTGGTAGAGTTTTGGTTTTGCAAGATGCAAAAAATTCTGGATGGATGGTGGTGACAGTTGCACAACAATGTGAGTGTACTTACTACCCCTCAACTGTACACTTAAAAGTGATTATGCTATGTATATTTTAACACAATTGGAAAAAAAGAAAAGAATGGTTGTATAGATGAGGAAGGCAAGCAATTTCTCAGATGGCTTCAACTTTTTAAATTTTCCTGTCAGTAATGCAAATAGAACAAACTTTCAAACACTTTTAAAAGAGCCTACTATGTGTCAGTAGCTGAGGATAGAGAAGAAAATAACACAAAATCTCTGTTTTCACGGCTCTATTGTTTTACTGTGGGAGGGTAGGTGGAAAAAATTTTTTAAAAGTACATAAATAAAGAGAAAAAGAGGCGGGGCACAGTGAGTCACACCTGTAATCTCAGCCTTTTGGAGGCTGAGGTGGGAGGATCGCTTGATCCCCGTGGGTTTGAGACCAGCCCGGGCAGCTTGGCGAGACCTCGTCTCTACAATAAATCAAAACAAATTAGCCGGGCATGGTAGTGTGTGCCTGTTGTTCTGGCTACTTGGAAGGCAGAGGTGGAAGGATCACCTGAGCCCAGCAGGTTGAGGCTGCGGTGGCCATGAGCATGCCACTGCACTATAGCCTGGGTGACAGAGTGAGACTCCAACCTAAAAAAAAAAAAGAAAGAAAGAAAGAAAAGAAAAGAAAAGAAAAAGAGGTGGGGCACAGTGAGTCACGCCTGTAATCCCAGTCTTTGGGTGGCCGAGGTGGGAGGATCGATTGAGTCTAGGAGTTTGAGACCAATCTAGGCAACATAGTGAGACCTTGTCTCTACAAGAAATAATAATAATAAGAAAAAAAATAGCCAGGTGTGATGGCATGTGCTTGTAGTCTCAGCTACTTGGGAGGCTGAGGTGGAGTGATTGCCTAAACCTGGGAGGTCAAGGCTGTGGTGAGTCATGATTGTGTCACTGCACTCCAGTCTGGGTGACAGAGTGAGACTCCGACTCAAAAAAAAAAAAAAAATAAATAAATAAATAAATAAAAATAAAAGGAAGAAAAAGATACTGGCAATTGCTATAAAGAAAATAAAATGGATAAATGTCATGGAAATGATTACTACAGGTACTTTAGACTAGAAGAGGGTTTGCCAGATGTTTTCTGTAGGGGCCACAGTAAATATTTTAGGCTTTGTGAGCCTATCCTCACTGTCTCGTTCAGCTCTGATATAGCAGCTGTGTCTCAATAAAACTTTATTCATGGACACTGAGATTTGAAATTCATATAATTTTCATGTCACCAAATATCATTCTTCTTTGGATTTTCCTTTTAACTGATTAAAAATGTAAAAGCTATTCTTGGCCCACGGGCGATATCAAGACAGGTGGTGGGCCGAGTTTGGCCCACAGGCTATAGGTGCCAACCCCTGGATTAAGGAAGACTTCTCGGGTGGGTGATGTTTGAATTAAGACCAAAATGAGAAGAAGGAGTCAGTCATGTGAGAAATGGCATTCCAGGCAGAGGGAACAGTGTGTACAAAGGCCCTGAGGTGGGAATGAGCTTGGTGTGGGGGAACCATAAAGATACCCAGTGGGATTGGGGTGTAGAGAATGCCAGTCGGCCCTTTTCCTGGAATTAGGCTCTGAGATTTGTGTCTAATGAACATTAAACAACATAATAATCAATGTCTCAAATGCAGAGTAGAATTCCTTCAGCCTGGTGCATAATTATGGCCTCCAGGAATCTCAGCCTCACACTGTGTAACTGTGAGAAAGTCACTCAACCTCAAGACTTCCCTGTCTTTATTGCCAGAGTTTAATTAGGCACAGCCTTTCCTCCTAAAATTCCTATATGGTTTGTTTTATTATTAAACTACAGTGAATTAAAATTAATTATATTTGGACATTAACAATTTTTTTCATGAAGTTTCATGAGGTAACTAGAAATACTTTGGCTATTAAAAATATCCCAAGCTTGGGAACCATTGATCTGCAGAAATACAGTTTGTAATTAATCATCAGTTAAATAATGAACAACTCATTTTTGTGCTGGGTGAATTTTGTGATTCTACCCTCAAAACTCTCTAGCCCTCTGGGGCCACACTTTCCTCTAATAACCAAGGCAAATGTCTAGAGTCCTCTTCTAGGGGATCATAGAGAGTCTGACTGTGTTCACCCCAATATCTCTGATTCCAGGGTTGTGGGAGGACCCCCCCTTTGTTCTTGTCCTTCAGCCCATGCAAAAGCTAACTCTCCCCCCCCCCAACTTTTTCTGAGTTGAGTTCTCACTCAGTTGCCCAGGATGGAGTGCAGTGGCACAATCATGGCTCACCACAGCCTTGACCTCCAGGCTGAGGTGATCCTCCTAGCTCAGCCCTCCAAGTAGCTGGGATTACCGGTACGCACTACCATGCCTGGCTAATTTTTCAGTTTTTTTGTAGAGATGATGTCTTGTTATGTTGCCCAGTCTGGTCTTGAATTCCCGGGCCCAAGCAATCTTCTGGCTTCAGCTTTCCAGAGTGCTGGGATTATAGGAGTGAACTACTTCATCTGGCCTGACGTCTCCATCTTGGTTGGGTATCTGTTATTGCCCATGGCTTCTGCAACAGCTCTTGGTGACAGATTCACCACACCCTATAAATGTTTCCTATTTCTTTCATTTTCCCGAATGCCACCAATCTAATGTGGTTGAGTGTAAATATCTTTTACTAAAGGACTGGGGGGCAGTGGTGGCCAATTCCAGCTCAGTGGAACTTGGGGGTGGATCCTGAACATGATTGGTTTGAAAGTCCTACTGACATCTCAGTTATAGGGAATTTCACATGCCAGAACAGGATGACAGAGAGAGCCCTCTGGGAACTCAGAGGAAGGAGAAAGTATTTCTGGTGAAGGAGGTAAGAGAAGGCTTTAAGGAAGAGAAAGTTGGAGCTTGATCTTGAGGGTGGGATTTGGATGCAGAAGGATTGAGGAAAGTCATTCTGGGTGGAGAGAAGGGCCACTGCAAATAGAGATTGGGAGAACATTTGGGAGGTATATAGTGACATGTTGATTATAAGGATGATCATCATTATTATGGGAGTAATGAAAGAGAGTCAAATATATTTCAAGTTGCCAGATTATTTAGTAACTAATTGAACTAAAATTATATTTTGTAATCTTAAGTATTACAAAAACAATCTGCATTTCTACTAAGCTCCCAGGGGATGCTGGATCTCCAGGTGGTGGCATCAGAGATCATGTCCTGTGTGTAGCATAGAGTCTCACAGGTAGGCTCTCAGTATATGCCTGTTGAATGAATTCATGATGAATTAATGAATGCAAGAAGGATGCCCAACACCAAAGATGCTGTTGACTACTATCACATACCAGTGTAAAGGCTTCTCTTTATTTATTTACTTATTTATTCATGTATTCATTTTTTTGTAGATGACTTTGCTTCATGGGTCAGTGCAGAAAACTTATGGATTTTGGGCAGATACATGGTTCACCTATCATTTGAAGAAATTATGAAAATTAGTCCTGTAGAAGTAAGTTGGAAAAGTACATTTCTATGTCCCCATCACCAATACACCTGGGATAGTGTTCTTTCAACCTCTGATGTTCAGCCAACCAGTCAAGGTGCCTTGGAACTTGAACAATTGCTAATATATCTTGGGCCTCCACAGAAAACTATTGGAACAAAGTCTCAAGTGGTCAGTCATAGGATGGTGTTTTAGTATAGAAGAGCTAAGAAAAGAAAAGAAAATTGTGGACAATGAAGATAGCTCTAATGTGAATATACAGGATACAAAGGAATAGTTGACTATGAACCAAAAGTCATTTAAAGGTATGTTTGTACTCAGAAAAGGAGGGGGGGGGGAGAGAGAGAGAGAGAGAAAGAAAGAGAGAAGTTTCTGTCTTTGGGAGTATGAATGCAAACCAAAAGCAACATGGATTAATAACTACTTATATTTATAGCTATTTATATTTATAGCTAAGTCAGCATGAACAATGATTAGATTTTAACTGCAGAGTTAACAGTGGAGAAATGTCCATGGCCTAAGGTTACTTAACTCACTAGTCAACTTGTCTCTTTCCTTCTTCTGATGTTGACCCAATGATACTAAAATCCTTTGGGCATCATGATTCTGGAATGCAGCTCTCCAAAGAATTCTACCAACATAGGGGCATTCAGGAAGAGTTTGGGGCTTACCTCCATTAAAAAAAAATCACATGTGCCCTGACCTTCTCCTGGCTGGGAGATAAATGTTTGCACCAAATGACTGGCTCATTCAAGGACCTGTTGACCCAACAATGTCTGGTTATTATGAATCCAGAGGCAGAATGAGGTTCTTCTCTTTTACCAGGGAGGCTGGGACTATTTCCAGCATCTTCTAATTTTTGTAGCCCCCAGTTCTAGGGTCAGCCCTCCCCCCTCATTCACTCTCCCAATGTTGAGTGACTTTCTGAAATTGAATACAGGTTAAATTCTTAGAAGACTGGGCCTCTAGGGGAAATGTTAAGATCAAGCATCCATTTTTCATTTTTCAGTCTTTAAAAATGTAGAGAAGGGAGGGGAAGCCAAGAGTACCAGCCTTAAGAGGGATATTATATGAACAAAAAGTACAATCTACAAAGGAGAGACAACTCAGTGAGCTCCTTTAAACACAATAACAATGCCTCAAAATATAGGATGCAAAATCTGTTGGAAATACAAGGAAAAATGGGTAGGAGCTCAATAGCAGCAGCAGACTTTAACGTGCCACCCGTGGACATGCAGACAAAAGAGGAACAAGCATGTAGAGAATAGTATACTTAATAAAGTAATACACATACACAGAGAGACATAATATATATATGTATGTGTATATATGTATATATACATATATACACACACCAAACTTTGTGTCTTACAAAGAGAACACATATTCTTTTCCATCACTTATTTATTTTGTTGTTTAAATTTTATTTTATTTTAAAGATGTGGGTTACAATTCAGGATTAGGTATACAAGTGGTCATCTCATAGGTAAAATTTGGGCCTCCCTTTGGTCCCCACTTTGCCTAATTTGAGATCAGGTATCCTTATTGATGTTATATGCCCCCCTCCCTCCCCTGGCAGTTTCTGGCTACTGCCAATTCCTTTCTTACAGTATTATGTTACCATAATAATATGTTCAGGGTCCACTTAAGAGTGATCTATCACTTATAAACTTGCTTATCTATTAAAAAATTCTGGCTCAGCCTGTAATCCCACGCTTTGGGAGGCTGAGGTGAGCGGATTGCCTGAGCCCGCGGGTTTGAGACCCGCCTGGGCAACTTGGTGAGACCTCATCTCTACAATAAATAAAAAACTTAGCCGGGCATGGTAGTGCGCGCCTGTAGTTCCAGCTACTTGGAAGGCTGAGGTGGAAGGATCGCCGGAGCCCAGCAGGTTGAGGCTGCGGTGGCCGGGAGCGGCCACTGCAGTCCAGTCTGGGCGACAGAGTGAGACTCCAACTCAAAAAAATTAAAAAAATAAAAAAAAATAAAAAAAATAAAAAATTCTGATTCTTCAACGCAGAAAATTTGTGGTGTGCATTTAATATAATAAATCTAAGAATGAATGTGTAAAGATTAGTTTTGAAAAGTCCAATGACTCAGATATTAAAAAATAATAACTTTCTTAAGTAACAGTGGAGTTGAAGAGGAAACCAAAGCAACAGTTACAGATCATTAAGAAATAAATGACACTGGGTTTGATGGCTCATGCCTATAATCCCTGCACTTTGGGAGGCTGAGGTGGAAGGACTGCTTGAGCCCAGGAGTTTGAGACAAGCTGGGGCAATATACTGAGACCTTATCTCCACACAAAAAATAAAAATAAAAAAATTTAGCCCCATGTGGTGGTACATGCCTATAATCTCAGCTACTCAGGAGGCTGAGGCAGAAGGATCACCTGAGCTTAGTTGAGGCTGTGGTGAGCCGTGATTGTGCCACTGCACTCCAGCCTGGGGACAGAGTGAGACTCGACTCAAAAAAAAAAAAAAAAAATTGGTAAATCAATGACAATGAAAATCGGGTGGTGTATCTAAGTGTCTGGGGTTGGGGCATAGCTCAGACCACCAGAGTGGGGCTATACTGGGTCACTTATGCCTTCCTCACTGACCTTTCTGTCTTTGTACGCTAGATTGGGCTGTTTATCAGCTATGACAATGCCACCAAGCAGCTGGACACAGTCTATGACATCACCCCAGAGCTGGCCCAGGCATTTCTGGAGAGGATCAGCTCCTCCAGCTTCAACATGAGGAATACCTCCACCATCCACAGGTAAGGGCTGTGGGCTCTTTCCCAAGATGTGATCTACACATCAGATTTTTCTGAGCAGTAAAAGAACCTGGGTGGCGAGGGAGGAGGCTGGTCTGTCTCTTTGAACAGTCCCACATCATTCTATGCATTTGAGGGGAGATGTTTCCCAGGGAGTCAGGAGTTTTTTTGAAGAGATTATGAGGAGGGTAAGGAGACAAATGCTTCCCAAGCATCTTCTCTGTGCCAGGCATTTAATGCAGACTTTTTCAAGTGCTAATTCCAGCTCTAAGCATGGAAATGGAACATTTTAAATACTCAGGACTTGGTCCTGTTCCCAGATGAATGCATGATTTCCATTAGGTTGGGTCAAGTGTTGGAAATAGCTTGTGGGTCCCTGTATTTGAGAACCCCTTGCAACTGGGGAACTCTGCATGAGCTCAGCTCTAGAATTTAGTGATTATAACATGATCCCCCCCTTGAAGCCATTTTCAGCAGGGGAAGGCCAGGAGTGGCACACTCTGAGGGTGTCAAGCAGGATTTGAATGTCAGGGGGATGGGGCATGCATGGGGGAAGGGATGGCGAGCAACATTCAGCCCTCTTTTCTTCATCTCTCAGGATCTCGTTGTTACACTGCTCCCATCCTCATATTACCACAAGTTTTTTTCAAATGAGTCACATTTAGGGAATGTAGTAATAAAAACTGATGACACCTTCTTTCCCCATCTCTACTAATTTTCACTCATTAGCATGGGTTCCATTTTTTAATGGTTATATATTTTTAAAAAATAGTCTCATGGTTAAGAACATGCAAACTTAAGCCAGGCTTCTGGAATTTAATCCTGGCACTGCTGATTACAAGTTGTGCGATCTTAGCCATTTTTACACCACCTTTCTGTGCTTTCTTTTTCCCATCTGCAAAATGGGAGATAAAAATCTCCCTGCCTCATTAAGGTCCTTGGAAGGAAGGATTAAGCACACCTGACACAACCTAAGTGCTCAAGAAATATTACTTTTTTGACTTTGAAAATTTATTTTTTATTTTTATTTTTGTTTATTTATTTATTTTTTTGAGTTGGAGTCTCACTCTGTCACCCAGACTGGAGTGCAGTGGCCGCTCCCAGCCACCGCAGCCTCGACCTGCTGGGCTCCAGCGATCCTTCCGCCTCAGCCTTCCAAGGAGCTGGAACTACAGACACGCGCTACCACGCCAGGCTAGTTTTTTGATTTATTGTAGAGATGAGGTCTCGCCAAGTTGCCCAGGCGTGTCTCGAACCTGTGGGCTCAGGCAATCCACTCACTTCAGCCTCCCAAAGGCGCGGGATTACAGGCTGAGCCACCGAGCCCTGCTAAAAATTTATTTATTAAATTGAGAGATAAAACTTATATATATATATAAATCAAACTAGTTAACATATCATTACCTCATATACTTATCATGTTTTGTGATGAGAATACTTTTTTTTTTCAGTCAGTCTCACTCTGTTGCCCAGGCTGGAGTGCAGTGGCGTGATCACAGCTACCGCCACCTCAACCTGCTGGGCTCAGGAGATTCTTCTACTTCAGCTGAAATTACAGTTGAATGCCACTATGCCTGGCTAAATTATTTTTTTTGTTGCTATAACGACGAGATCTTGCTAAGTTCCCCAGGCTGGTCTCGAACCCCTCTGTTCAGGCAGTCCTCTCACTTCTGCCTCCCAAAGTGCTGGGATTACAGGTTTGAGTCATCATGCCTGGCCTAGAGAATAAAATCTACTTTCTTAGCAATTTTTAAAACTATTTCTTTTAAAAAAAACTTTATATATTTATTTATTTTGAGATGAGGTTTCACTATGTTGCGCAGGCTGGTCTTGAACTCCTGGGTTCAAGCAATCAATCCCTTTGCCTAGGCCTCCCAAAGATACTATCTGGTCAGCAATTTTCAAGTATGTAATACATTGTTACTAACTGTAGTCACCATGTTTTACAATAGATCTCCAGAATTTATTCCTCCTATTTAACTGAAACTTTGCTTCCTTTGACTAATATCTCTCCAACTCCCTTCCCACCCCCACCGCCCTTGGAAACCATCATTCTAACTCTCTGTGACTCTGCTTTTCTGTCACTCTCTGTGACTCTGAGTTTGACTTTTTTGGATTCCTAATGTCAGTGAGATCATGCAATATTTGTCTTTCTGTACCTGGCTTATGCATCTAGCATAGTATCCTGCAGGTTCATTCATGTTGTCCCATATGACAGGACTTCCTTTTCAAAGCTGAAGAGTATTTCCTTGTATATCTAGACCACATTAACAAATGCATTCATTCATTGATAGACACTTAGGTTGAATCCATATCTTGTGTAGTTATTCTTTTTTTTTTTTAAGCAAGGAGTTTATTTGTTTAGTTGTCATTTTTTATCAATATTTTTTTATTGTGATATTGTGGGGTACAGTTAAGGGTTAGGTATACAAATATGCTTCGATCAGGCGACCTTGTTGATAAGAGGGTCTCCCCATCCCCAGACAGATATTTACTACCATTAATCCTATCTTCCTTCCCCTCCCCCCCCATAGTTTCCCACCACTGTCAGTCATTTTCTTATAGTATTACACTGGATGTTCAAGGTCCACTCTATGAGTGAGAACATGTGATACTCAGATCTTTGTTTCTGTGAGAGGTCACTCAATATTATAGACTCTAGTTCCATCCGGGTTGCTGCAAAATTCAAGATTTT
>NW_007249669.1:47196-56274 GCF_000164805.1 Carlito syrichta | reverse complement strand
TTTTTTGAGTTGTTGATAATTGCCATTCTGACTGGAGTTAGGTGGTATCTCAGTGTGGTTTTGATTTGCATCTCCCTGATGATTAGTGAGGTTGAGCATTTCTTCATGTGTTTGTTGGCTGCTCGAATGTCTTCTTTTGTGAAGTGTCTGTTCATATCTTTTGCCCATTTTATAATGGGGTTGTTTGTTTTCTTCTTTTCAGTACGTTTCAGTTCCTTGTAGATCCAGGATGTTAAGCCTTTGTCAGACCTAGAGTTGGCAAATACTTTCTCCCAGTCTGTAGGCTGTCTTCCTGCTCTCTTGATGGTTTCTTTGGCTTTGCAGAAGCTTGTCAGTTTAATAAGGTCCCACTTGTCTATCTTCTCTCTTATGACCTGTGCGTTTTGGGTTTTGTTCAGGAATTGGATGCCAGTTCCGATTTCCATGAGGGTATTTCCTTCCTTTTCTAAGGTTCTTATGGTTTGAGGTTTTACATTTAGGTCTCTGATCCATTTGGAGTTAACCTTTATGCATGGGGATAGATAGGGGTCCTGTTTCAATCTTCTGCATGTGGTCAGTCAGTTTTCCCAGCACCATTTACTGAATAGGCTCTCCTCTCCCCAGTGGTAGGTGGTGGGGGCTTTGTCGAAGATGTTGGTTGAGAAATTGAGGTTTTGCTTCTGGAATCTCAATTCTATTTCATTGATCTATATGCCTGTTCCTGTACCAATACCAAGCTGTTTTGATTATTGTAGCTTTATAGTAAAGTTTGAAGGCTGGTAATGTGATACCACCTGCTTTGTTTTTTTTGCTGAGGATTGTTCTGGTTATTCTTGGTCGTTTGTGTTTCCATATGAATTCCTGTGTTGTTTTTTCTAGGTCTGAGAAGAATGTTGCTGGTAATTTTATGGGTATTGCATTAAATCTGTAGATTGCCTTAGGAGTATGCTGGCTGTGGGTTTCTCATAGATGGCTTTTACTATTTTGAAGTATGTTCCCTGTATGCCTAGCTGTTCGAGGGTTTTTATTAAGAGGGCGTGCTGGATTTTATCAAAAGCTTTTTCTGCATCTAATGATATAATCATGTGGTTTTTGTTTTGACATCTGTTGATGTATTTAATTACATTTATGGTTTTATGAATGTTGAACCAGCCTTGCATCCCAGGGATGAAGCCTACTTGGTCATGATGGATGATTTTTGAGATGTGTTGTTGAATTTGGTTTGCTAGGATCTTGTTGAGAATTTTAGCATCTATGTTCATCAAAGATATTGGCCTGTAGTTCTCTTTCTTTGTTGGGTCTTTACCTGGCTTGGGTATCAATGTGATGTTAGCTTCGTAAAATGATTTGGGGAGAGTTCTGTCTTTCTCAATTGCCTGGAATACCTTCAGTAGGATTGGTAGAAGCTCCTCCTTAAATGTCTTGTAGAATTCTGCTGGAAAGCCATCTGGTCCAGGGATTTTTTTTTTTTGTAGGTAGTTTTCTTATTACGTAGTCAATTTCCTTGATTGTTATTTGTCTATTTAGGGTCTCAATTTCTTCTTGTTTCAACCTAGGCAAGTTGTGTGATGACAGAAAGTCCTCCATTTCCTTGCGGTTTTCAAGTTTGTTTCCATACAAGTGTACATAGTAGTCTCTAATGATCTTTTATATTTCTTCAGGATAAGATGTGACTTCATCTTTTGTGTTTCTGATTGTGTTTATTTGGGCTTTTTCTCTCTTTTTCTTGGTCAGTCTAGCTAGGGGACCATTGATCTTGTTTATCCTTTCGAAGAATCAGCTTTTTGTTTCATTGATTTTTTTTGTATTATCTTTTTTTCTTCTATGTCCTGGATTTGGGCTTTTATTTTGGTGATCTGGATTATTCTGATGAAATTAGAGTTTTTGTGATCTTGCTTTTCCAGCTTTTTTAGGTGGCTTGTTAGGCTGATAATTTGTGATCCTTCCTTTTTCTTCATGTGCGTTTGTAGGGATATAAATTCCCTTCTTATTACAGTTTTCATGGCGTCCCAGAGATTTTGGTAAGATGTTTCTTCATTTTCATTTGTTTCCAGGTATCTTTTAATCTCTGTTTTGATTTCATCATTGACCCAGGAGTTGTTTAGCATCATGCTGTTTAGTGTCCATATCTTTGTGGGTTAGAGGAGGACCTTGTTGGTGTTAATGTTTATTTTTATTCCACTGTGGTCTGAGAAGGTGCACAGTAAAATTTCAGTTCTTTTAAATTTGCTTATGCTTGATATATGGCCAAGTAAGTGGTTGGTCTTAGAGTACGTTCCATGCAGTGATGAGTACAATGTGTGTTCTGTGGTCTTTGGATGAAGGGTTCTGTATGTATCAATTAAGTCTGTTTGATCAAGAGTCACATTGAGGTTTCAGATCTCGTTGTTGATTTTTTGTCCTGATGATCTGTCTAGGGTTGTGAGTGGGGTATTAAAGTCCCCAGCTATGATGGTATTGGAGTTGATATATTTTTTTCGTTTATCTAGGAGCTGCTTTATGAAACTTGGTGCTCCTATGTTCGGTGCATGTATGTTTAGGATGGATATTTCTTGTTGAAGGATTGAACCTTTTATCATTATGCAGTGGCCTTCTGCATCTTTTTAAATTTTTGATAGCTTAAATGGTATTTTGTCTGAGATTAAGATTGTGACTCCTCCTTTCTTTTGTGTTCCGTTCACCTGAAAATTTGTTTCCCATCCTCTTACTTTGAGTCTGTGAGTGTCCTTTCTAGTGAGGTGAGTCTCTTGAAGGCAATAGATTGTTGCCAGGTGATATTTTATCTACTTTGCCATTCTGTGTCTTTTCAGTGGTGCATTTAGTCTGTTCACATTCAAACTAATTATTGAAATGTGAGAGTTGATCCCTATCATAATGTTCTTACAGAGTTGTTGTTCTTCCTGTTTGTGTGTTGTCTTTCTTTTGGTTTTAGAGTTGGATCATGTGTGTTTTTAATCTTTTGCCTGTACTCTTGTGAAGAACGTTGTTGTTTTTTCCTTTTCTTCTGTGTTCAATACTTTCTTAAGTGTTTCTTATAGAGATGGTCTTGTGGCAGCATAGGTTCTTAGGGATTGGATATCTGGGAAAGATTTCAATTCTCCCTCACTGATGAAGCTTAGCTTGGCTGGGTAGGTATTCTTGGTTGAAATTATTTATCTTTTAGAACTTTGAAAATAGGGCTCCAAGCTCTCCTAATCTGGAGGGTTTCTGTAGATAAATCTGCTGCTGTTCTAATTGGTCTTCCCTGGTACATAGTCTGACCTTTTTCTCTTGCTGCTTTTAGAATTTTTTCTTTTATACCTACTTTGTTTAGGCAAATTATTATATGTCTGGGAGTTGGTCTTCTCATTTGTTGTCGTGCAGGGGTTCTCTGAATCTCTTCATCCTTGTTTGAATTTTTGATTTTTTGAAAAAATTTTAAAAATTTTTTGAAAAAATTTTGTTTGAATTTTTTCATCCTTAATGAGATGAGGGAAGTTTTCTTGAATGATTTCATGAAATGTTTGTTCCAGTGTGGCCTCAGTTTCTCTCTCTGCCTCAGGAAGGCCAATTACTCTTAGGTTTGGTCTCTTGAAGTGATCATTCATTTCTTGAAGGTTTTGTTCTGTCTTTTTGAGCTTCTTTTCTATGCTTTTGACAGTTTGGGTTAGTTCTGTGTTTTGGTCTTTGAGCTCTGAGATTCTTTCTTCTGCTTGGTTAATTCTGCTTTCCATGCTTATTAGTTTGTTATTTATTTCCATCACAGTATTCTTTACTGCTGTTATTTCTGACATCAGCTCCTTCCTATTTTCCTCTTGTCTCTCCTCAATTTTTAAAATTCTCTCTATTAATGTCTTGATGTCTGGGTTTGTTGCATGTAACCAGTCATTCTGGGAGCTCTTCACTGTTTGTGTTCCGGAATCTGTTTTCTCAGTGTCTGATCTCCCATGGGTCTGTGTGAGACCTATATTCTTCTTTTGGTTTTCTTCATTTATGTGGTACTCCCCCCCCCCGCCTTTTCCTTTCCTCCACATCACAGCCTTCTTCAATTCTTTTATTCATGGGTAGAGGGATTGGTTTTACTGCTGTTTGTTCAATCTCCTATTCTTTATGTATGTCTTCTTACTTTGTTCAATTCTGGGGTTGCACTGTAGGTTGGGGGTGGTCCTTTTTTGCAGTTTTGAGATTTACTTAAGGGGGGAGCTGTGATTCAAAGTCTATCTGCAGGTCCTGGTATTCGCCAAGAGGTGTATGGATAATCTGAAACCCACTTCCCACCGCCTTGGAATCTGTCTGTGCAGTGGGGCTGTAGGTTTACTCCCTGAAATAAAATGTGGGTAGGAGAGGGAAGAGAATGGAGCAGACAGTGGGGGGAAGAGTGGGGTGGAGAGAGAGAGGAGTAAGGGGGGAAACAGACAAGTGTATCAACAAATGGAGAGAGAGACCTAAACTGAAACAGATAAAAACAATAGGCCATGGCTACAGACTAACCAGCTCCCATACAAGAAAAAAAAAAAACATACAATGACGCTAACATACAAGCTAACCAACCACCTTATTGGTGTGCTGTTCCTCTATACAAAGATATGGTTTACAGAGAGGAGAAAAGAGAAGAAAAGGAAGAGAAAAAAAAAAGGAATAGAACAATAGGAATAGAATGAAGTCATTAAACTAATAGAACCAATCGAGCACACTCTGAGACTTTTCGTTTAAGTTCAATGTCCTTTCAGCTCTGATTCCTAGCTTTCTTTTCAAGCTGATAAATTAGTTCACAGTTAGGGTCAGTTGCCCCTGGCCTGCTGTGAAGAACAGTTCAGATCACCCTCTGTTCACCACTCAAATCTGGCCCGTGTCCCTTTTTCAAGCTTGCTTCTCCCATTTCAGTGTTATTACCATGAATCGCCAGCAGGTGGTGCTATCTCTCAGCTACTCGCCCCAGAGGGGGTGGGGCCAGACAGGAGCCAGCGGATTGGAAGCCTGCCTCAGGGCACACGGGAGGAGACCCACGGCCAGCAGGACGTCAAGGTGGCAGCAGAGGTGGCAGCGATCCTAGCAGATCTTGCCTGCAGGGGCTTCAAGGACAGAAGTTGTGGATTGCCTCAGGCACAGGTGGCGTGATGCACTATTGCTGCCATGGAGGCGGTGGCGGCTCCAGCGGCTGCTGTGTCTGCGGCTACAGTGGCTGTCCAGACCACTGCAATGCCCCAGCGGTGGCAACGGCCGAGCTCCGTGTGAAGAGCAGGCTGCTGATGTTGGGGTTTGCAGCCCGCGGGGAGAGAGCCAGAGACCCTCTGCATTCTACTTTGCAGAGGGTTTCATAGACCAGGTTGCCCTGTCACCATCTTGCCAGAAGTCTCTGTGTAGTTATTCTTAATGTCATTGTTAGTATTCAGTCTTTAGTTCCCCCCGAGTCTTCTTTCTTCAGAGGTAAGCAGATCTCTTTTTCTCATCAGACACATTTTCAACTCCTTTCTGTGAACCTGGCTGCTCTCCTATGGGCATGTCTGAATATGTCAGTATCTTTCTGAGGGGGTGGAGTCCCGCTGAGTTGAATAGTCTTCATACTGATTCAAAGAGCACTCACTAATGAATGAGTGCTTAGTATCCACTAGAATGTATGGTGATCAGTTGGTATGCCTCTTCCCATTTAACTTTCACAGTCATTCTCATTTCTTCATCACATTTATTATGAACAAAGCAACTTCCCATTCATTAAAGGCTCAGAGAGACAAGGCCACCCTGCCACTGTACAGTACAGTAGTGCAGTGTGCACGGCACAACTGTGTGCAGCAACCTTGCAGAGAAGTAAAAACAACTTGCTGGAGGCCAAACGTCTCATTCTAGTTGGTCTGAATCTGTGCTTTATTTTATTTTTTGAGTTGGGGTCTCACTCTGTCATGCAGGCTGGAGTACAGTGGCACAATGACAACACACCATAGCCTCAACCTCCTGGGCTCAGGCGATCCTTTTGCCTTAGTTTCCTCAGTAGCTGGGACTTCAGACACGCTACCACACCTGGCTAATTTTTTGGTAATTTTTGTAGAGACAAAGTCTTGCTATGTTGCCCAGGTTGGTCTCAAACTCCTGGGTTCAAGCAGTCTTCCAGCTTCGGCCTCCCAAAGAGCTGGGATTACAGTCAAGAGCCACTGCACTAGGTATACCGCTCTCACCTCTGCCTCCTGTATTTTTCTTTCTTTTCATTCTGAAACCCTTGCATCATCTGGTGGGTAGCTAGGAAGACATCCTGAAAATAGCTTTCTGCCTTGGATAACCCCTGTGGTTGGAAAAACCCTTAATTTCTTATGGAAAGTGGGGAGTTTTCTGTGGCTAACAACACCATTTTTTCCCCCTGTGACTAACAGCAGGAGAGATGGCATAGTTGGGTGGATCTAGATTTAAATCCCAGCTCCGCTACTTGCCTTAAGCAAGTCACTTCATCTCTGAGTCTCAGTTTGTGCATTGCAAAATGGAGTTAACAGGAGAACCTACCTTCTAGGGTTGCTGTGATGATATAATCTAAGTAAAGCGCTCAGCACAAGACAGTAAGTGGCGTGATCATGGCTCTGTTGGTTTGGACTGGAAAGGGGTGCGGTTGTGGTCCCCAGCTGTAAGCCCTCTCTTACTGACCCGAACTGGGTCCGTTTGCATTAGCCCATGAGCAACAGAAAGCCAAATGCTGAGGCATCAGGGGGTTTTCTTTTTTGGTAAAGTTTATCATGAGTCAACTGGCAAGGAAAAAAGAGGCAACACTCAAATCTATCTCCCTAAGCTGGGGTCGGGGACAACTTTTTTTTTTAGTTGGAGTCTCACTCTGTCGAGCCTGCAGCCTCGACCTGCTGGGCTCCGGCGATCCTTCCAACTCAGCCTTCCAAGTGGTTGGAACTACAGGCACGCGCCACCACACCTGGCTAATTTTTTGTTTTATTTTAGAGATGAGGTCTCGCCAAGTTGCCCAGGCTGGTCTTGAACTGGTGGGCTCAGGCAAGCCTCTCACCTCGGCCTCTCAAAGAGCTGGGATTATAGGTGTGAGTCACTGCACCCAGACAGGGCACAACTTTTATAGGTTGAAGGTGATGAGAGATGATCTGATTGGATCTTGCAAAGAGGTGGTGCCAGGGTTTGATCTGATTGGATCATGGATCACATCACATAGTTCCGCTTCTTTTTTCTTTTTTTTTGAGTTGGAGTCTCACTCTGTCGCCCAGACTGGAGTGCAGCGGCCGCTCCTGGCCACCGCAGCCTCGACCTGCTGTGCTCCGGTGATCTTTCTGCCTCAGCCTTCCAAGGAGCTGGAACTACAGGCGCGCACTACCACGCCCGGCTCATTTTGACTTATTGTAGAGATGATGTCACCAAGTTGCCCAGGCAGGTCTCGAACCCTCGGGCTCAGGCAGTGCACTCACCTCAGCCTCCCAAAGGCACAAGATTACAGGCTGAGCCACCGACCCCAGCGTAGTTCCGCTTCTTTTTTTTTTTTTTTTTTGAGTTGGAGTCTTACTCTATTGCCCAGACTGGACTGCAGTGGCTGCTCCCGGCCACCGCAGCCTCGACCTGCTGGGTTCCGGTGATCCTTCCACCTCAGCCTTCCAAGTAGCTGGATGCGCGCTACCACACCCGGCTGATTTTTGATTTATTGTAGAGATGAGGTCTTGCCAAGTTGCCCAGGCGGGTCTTGAACCCGCGGGCTCAGGCAATCCACTCACCTCAGCCTCCCAAAGGCGCAGGATTACAGGCTGAGCCACCGAGCCTGGCTGTAGTTCCGCTTCTTAATGCAGTCCCCATGCCTCAACCCCAGCACTTAAGTTCCGCCTGTGGTTGTAGGTTTGGTTCCTCTGGGCATGCTCAGCCTGGAGGTCCATGGCAATCGGAAAACAACTCACTGTTTTATTACACAAAAGGGAACCAGAATGGGCTGTTCTGGGGTTACTCCTCCACCGTGGTCCCTTCTCTTCTCACACAGGTTGGGGCTGCTGGTTTGTTTCTACGATGACCTCGAGTTGCTGGACGCAGCTGTGGCCCAAGTCCTGCTTCACCAGATGATCAAGTGCAGCCACCTGCGGGGCTTCCAGGCTGACGTTCAGAAGGTGCAGCAGGGTTGCGAGGCTCTGAGGCCTCTAACTCGGTTTCACTAACCAGAGAAATGGGGGGAACAGCTTTGCCTGGCCCCTGAGGGTAGACATGGCGTGAATCGGTCTCAGTCCCACCACTGCAGATGGTATCTCAGATACTGGGATGAGTCTAACACGGGAAGGAAAGACAGAAAAAGACAAGGGAATATACCCTGGATAGATCAGAATTCAATCCGAACAGCCATGTCAAACTTAAAGGCAAATGGATCACCTGGAGGTCTTAAATGTGGGTTCCGATTCAGGAGATGTGGGCTGGGACCCAGGACACTGCCCTTCTAACAAGCTTCCGGATAATGCTGAAGTGCTGCTCTGGCGCATGCTTGGAACTGCGGGACACAAAGCAGGAGCCGGGTTCTCCAACCTGGCTCTACATTATAACAGCCCTGCCAGGCTCTGCCCCCGGAGATTCTTGATGCTGTTGGTCTGGGGTGCGGCCTGAACATGGCATGTTTTTAAAACTTTTCTGATGATTCCAATGCAGCCAGGATTGAGAACATGGCATTGGAGGGTGTTTTGGGTTCTAGACCAGGTCTGGACAGATTAACAAACGCAGACGGTCTCCTTTTTCCTTCCCTACTCTCTCTCTCTCTGTCTTCTTTCTTTCGTTCAAGTCTCAATTCTGTCTCTTTCCTCTTCACTTCTTGTAGTCCTTTCCAATTTTTTCTTTTTAGATTCAAAAGATGTTAAAACAAGATGAAAGAAAATTTTGATAAAGCCATCAATAATTCTGCAGCAGTTCATTCATTTGACATTTGAGGTCGTGGCCAATCTTGGTCAATGCATATTTTTGTTTTCCAAGGAGAAGAATCCCTCTCAAGCAAGCTCAAGAAAAAACAAGAAAATAAATGTATTTCAAGGCACAGGGGTCTTAAAATGTGGCAGCCCTAAGAAGAAAGTCAGATACAATTAGATGTGAGGGTGCGCTTTGGGATCATCTGGCTCAGTAATTTTCAAACTGGAGGATAATCAAAATCACGGGGCGGGGCGGGGG
>NW_007249669.1:29335-47176 GCF_000164805.1 Carlito syrichta | reverse complement strand
GGGGGGGGGTGCTGTTAAAATACGGATAGCTGGGCCCTACCCAGAGTTTCTGATTCAGGCGGTCTGGGTGAGGGCTGGGACTTTGCATTTCTAACAAGTTTCCAGGTGGTGGTGCTGCTGGTCAAGGTCTACACTTTGAGAACTGCCTCCGTAGTCCCCCTTCATTTTACAGATTTGAAAACTGAGCTCGAGGGAAGGGGAATTACCGTTTTCTGTGAAGCAGGTGCTGTAACCGCTGTTTCTTCAACTTCTCTCTGCTGCCTCCTGGTGGCTATTTCAATATTGCCTAGAACTAAGTCATTTATACAAATTCAGGTGTTGAAACATGAACTATTCTCATTTTTTGGTACAGAGGTCATTTTACAGTAGGCGAGTTTATCACCTTACTTACTGGAAGCAGTAGGAAAATACACTTGACTATCACTAGGTGGGGATATTGTAATACAATAATTATTAAAATGATCACAAAAATGTGCAGACGTGTAAGAGATAATTTTAAGTGAAAAATACAGAAGGGCAAATTATGCTTCTGTTCATATTACAACTCCGAAAAACTACATACTGTCTCTATATTTATAAAGGCATAAGAAGTCTTGGAAGCATATACATCCAATTGCTAATCGTGTTTATTTTTGTGAGGTAGGATTTTCAGGAGACTTTTACTTTCTTGTACTGTTGAGAATTATTTTTACACAGACTATAAATTATCATGAAAAAGCCCCTGGATATTTCACAAACAAAAGACCAGCCATATATATGGATATAGAGTTCAAGGTCATCAAAGGATAATAGAAGCTACAAGAGTATGGTGAGGTTATAAGGGAATAAAATTTCTTTCTGACATGCTTTAAGGTTGGTTTAGTAACAGATTAATATTTAAATGAAGCACAGAGTGAATTTGTAGCACATGAAAGCCAAGGCCAGAGGAAGTGTTCTCAGTGGGGTGACTGACTGTCTGGTGTAGCAGGAGTCCCTTTATCTCTTCATCTCTGGGCTCAGAGGCTTTGATGGGGGCAGGGCCAAGGGAGGCATTCTTACAGCCCAGGATATACTCAGAGGGAGCCATTACTCTGCTTTCTATCAATACCCATTCCAGTTTGCTCTCTTTCCAGCTCAAAGCTGAACTCTTGGACATTGCCACGGAGAACCAGACCCTCAATGAGACCCTGGGTTCTTTGTCAGATGCAGTTGTGGGTCTGACCTATGACCAGCTGGAATCCCTCTCCCCAGAGGCTGTGCATGGCGCCATCTCTACCCTCAACCAGGTCTCAGGTTGGGCCAAGAGCCAGGTCATCATCTTGTCTGCCAAATACTTGACCCATGAGAAGGTAAGTTGGGACTTTTAACTCTTCTTTGGTTTCCCTGAGACCCAAGGGCCAGGGTATTAGTCTGCTCAGGCTACCATAGCAACATATCATAGATTGGGTGGCTTAAACAACAGAAATTTATTTTGCACAGTTCTAGAGGCTGGGAAGCTCAAGATCCACTTGCTGGTAAGGTAGGTTTCACTTTAAGTTCTCTTCTCTTGGCTTGTAGGCAGCCGCCATCTTGCTTACTTGACTTATTTGGGCATCTTACTCTATCAGCAACCTCTCTGGTACTTCCTCCTCCTTCTCCTCCTCCTTCTTCTTTGTTTGAGTTGGGGTCTCACTCTGACACCCAGGTTGGAGAGCAGTGGCACAGTCATGACCGCTACAGCCTCAACCTGCTGGTTTCTCAGGCGATCCTTCCAAGTAACTGGAATCTCAGGCATGCGCCACCATGCCCAGCTAATTTTTTGATTTATTGAAGAGATGAGGACTCACCAAGTTGCCTAGGCTGGTCTTGAACTTCTGGGCTCAGGCAATCCTCCTGCCTCAGCCTTCCAAAGTGCTGGGATTACAGGGATGAGCCACCATGCCTGGTTTGGTATCTTTTTTCATAAGGGCACTAATCCCATTGGGTCAGGGCCTCACCTAACACTAGTTACCTCTTAAGGGCTCCACTTCCCAATACCATCACATTGGGGGTTAGGGCTTGAACATATGAATTTTAGGGGGACACAAACATTTAGTCCATAAGAGCCAGTTATACACACACAGCAGGGACAATCAATTAACTTCATTTTGCCTCAGTTTTCCTACTTGTAAAATGGGGATAACAATAGCACTTACCCCATAGCATTACTGCAAATGTTATGTGACTTGGCACACATAATGAGGTGGAACATCAGGTGACACCAGAGAGTATAAGCACAAGAAGTGTTAGCTATCACTGAATTGTTGATCAATGTGTGGACCCTTCCCAGGGTTTTTTTTTGCTCATTGTTGAGCTGTTAACACACCTCTCGTCATGAGATCAGGGACACTGCTATTGTATTCTAGTCTTGGGCTGCAGAGAGGGAACTGTCAGGGAAGAAAGTCCTATTTGGGGGAACAGGAGCCTTAGTCTATACTCTAGCTGCTCCTGGGGTAGGGGGGATGGGCCTTTTTTTCTGGGGAAATTAGTCTCCCTGTGCTGGGGTCAGTGCAAAGGGCTCCAGCCCACAGAGACCCAGGTCCTAAGAATTGTAGTGTAGTGTCCTGTTCTTTCAGTTCACACTCACAGCTACTTACAGGTTGCAAACTGGCTCACAAGGGTTGAATTGGGACCAGTTCCAATATAAGAATAACAAGGAACATTTATTAAGCACTTACTACATGCCAGGCTCTATTCAATCATTTAATCTTCCCAACAGCCCTATGAGGTCAGCAGTGCTCTCATCTTCATTTCCCAGCTCATTCATGTGAGTGTGTGGGGACTTTCCAAGGTCACACAGAAGGGACACAACTGGGGCTGTACCTGGGGCATCTGGTTTCAGAGCTTCCTCACTTAACTCTCAGGCTAAGTTGCCTCCATTATGACAGCATGGCCAATGTCCACCCGTTCTCACTCTCCAACCCAAGGGCCAAGTTAGCCCATTCATTTTGTTCATTCTTGCTTCATGGTGATTTTATTTGGAAGGCTTTGAAGATTTTCCCCATTTCTGGATCTCAGGGCTCCATAAGTCCACCTTGACAGTTCTCTGAATTTGATTTTAGGGAGCTGAGACTGTTTTGTTTCTTCCCAGTCCTGGACAAAGTGGTTTATCTCTTCCCTAATATCTTATCTCTTCTCTAATATCTAACTCTTCCTACTGAGGAGTGATTTATTAGAGAAACCAAGAGAGCAAAAGATCTTGCCCTCCTTGGGGACAGTAAGAGACTATTTACTTTGTAGACAATAACTAAAGGAAATCATTCAAGTGTCTTTTCCCAGAACCAAGGTATATTCCTGATAATATGGAAAACCATCGAGCATCTTTATTCAAAATGAGGGTTAAAAAAAAAAAGAACAACTCAAATATCATTTCTGATAGGCCAGTCAGTTACAAGCATATTTGCCGTAAATATCAGATATGTATCAGAAACATGTCTTCATTTCAACTTAAAGCTTCTAGCTATGCACAATGGCTCACGTCTATAATCCCACCACTTTGGGAGGTAGAGGTGAGAGGATTGCCTGTGCCCAGGGATTAGAGACCAATCAGAGCAACTTGGCAAGACCTCATCTCTACAAAAAAACAAAAAACCAAAAACCAAAAAATTGGGCGTGGTGTTGCTTGTCTGTGCTTTCAGCTACTTGGAAGGCGGAAGGATTGAATAAGCCCAGCTGGTCGAGGCTGTGGTGGCCAGGAGCATGCCACTGCACTCCAGACTGGGCGACAGAGTGAGACTCCAACTCAAAAAAAAAAAAAAATGTTGTCAGCTAGTTCCAATTCAACACACAAAAAGCCCATTGCTGGGCTAGCTGTGGCTCTTGGGTACTCACGCTTTGACTTTCGTACTGTGGCCTTGGACAGCATAGTAACTCCCCCAACAGAGCATTAGCTATGTGTCTCATGTTTTGATATTTATTTCTCTTTCCTGGTAGAAGGAAGGAAGGTCTGTGGAGGCGGCATCAGTCTTGCTCACTGTTGTGCCCCTCAGGTGTTGTCTATCCCGATACCTGGCACTCAGACGGGTACACTGAGAGGGGAAAGGCTGGGGCAGAGCCTGACCATGGCTGTTTCTCTCCAGGTACTGTCTCTCTCCAGTGTCAGCCAGCTGGGCACGCTGCTGACCGGGGTCAGCACTCAGGCCTTCTGCAGCATGGACCGCAGGGACCTCTCGCAGGTCCTGAGAAGCACCATCTCCCAGCACGTGTCCGATTTGTCACCTACCCAGCAGCAAGGAGTCCTCAGCAAGGTGAGAGGAAGATGTTGGGTCCTCATTCACTTGGCTTATGGGGGATGTGGTTTTGCGGTTTTGTGTGGGGGCTGTGACTTTGGGCCATTAATCCAGGACTGGGGTTACCTCAGCCATTGGTGTGAGGGGTTGTTCCTTTTGATGGCTCACCATCCCTTATTTCTTGACAGAGCTCTTTGGTTATGCTATTGTTCTTCCAGACCCTAGACCCCACTGCTCTCCCAGACAGTCTAATCTAGAAAATTTTTCTTAAATTAGGCTCTTTTTTTTTTTTTTTTTGAGTTGGGGTTTTACTCTGTCCCCCAGGCTGGAGTGCAGTGGTACGAGCATGGCTCACCACAGCCTTGACCTCCTGAGCTCAGGAGATCCTCCTGCCTCAGCCTCCCAATTAGCTGGGACTACAGGAACATGCCACCATGCCTGGGCTAATTTCTTGATTCTCTATAGAGACAAAGTCTTGCTGTGTTGTCCAGGCTGGTTTTGAACTACTAGGCTTAAGCTATCTTCCTGCCTTAGCCTCATAAAGTGCTGGTATTACAGGTGTGAGTCACTGTGACTGGCTAAATCAGGCTTCTTTGTCTAATAATGTTTTAAAAATTTGTTTTTCTAATCTAACAATAAACCCTGAAGTTCTCAGAGTGCTTCTGAAAGCCCCTTTCATGGTCCACAGTCGAGCCTGTATTCCTTTCTCACCTGGCAGTGTTTTTTAGGGCACTTTGCTCTATCAAGCTTGCTCTGTTAAATTGAAAAATCTGTTAAAAATCCAAATCTAAGGGGTTTGGCCTTAAACACCAACAGCTTGCAGATAATGATAGCCCATATGGCTAAGATAAAGAGTGTGGGTTTTGGAATAAGATAGACTTGGGCTTGAATCTTACTTACTAACTTTCAACCAATCACTCTTTAAATCTCAGTTCCCTCACCTGTGCAATGGGGAGAATGATAGCCATTATTTTGTAGGGCTGCTGGGCAGATCTGATAGATTTTATTGCCCCAGAAGCAGTGTCCAGCCCTTACTCAAAGTTCACTTCACCTTTTACAATGTTCTTATTAGGCTTCTTCTTACTTTTGGCAGATGATCGGAGCAGGAGACATCGCCTCAGGCCTCGTGGAGATACAAGGGTCTTTCTTTAAGGAAGTGTCTCTCTTCGATTTATGGAGGGAACCTGGATTCAACTCTACGGTCCTGAAGGAAAAAGAACTTCGGAGGAGCCAGGTACGACCACAGTGCCCACAGATGGATCCTATATTTCTGACCATCTGTCTTGTAGGAATGGCCTGTTTGAGGTTAATTTGGTTAAACATTTTATTTCTGTATGATTAAACCCAGGAGGCAGAGTTGCATAATGTTAAGAAGTTAGATAAGACCTGAATGTGCATTCTGTCCTCCTATTTATTTATTAGCTTTGGAGAAACTGCTTTTCCTTATATGTCCTCAGTTTTCTCATATGCAAAATGGGGATAATTTCTTGTGAGGATCAGCGATATATGCCACCTTGGCAGTGTGCTATAAATATTGTGGTGATTAAGTGTGTTATTAAATGCTGCTAGCACTAAGGCCATCCTGGGTGGATGGTGCTATTAAGACAGATGCCCTGTCTTAAAACTGCCCTTTTCATCCAGACAACCTTTATTGATTCACTCAGTAAATATTTATTCAGCACCTGCTAGCCCTGTGCCAGGCACTGCTCACGGCGCTAAGAATGCAAGAGTGAACAAAATGGACAGAAATCCCCATCTGTGCAGGCGGCTCTTGCTCAGGGTCCCTCATGAGATTGGATGATGTCCCAGTGATCTATTACTGTGTAAAAAACCACCTCCAAATTTTGTGACACTGGCAATCATTTTCTTTTGGAAACTATATCCTGCCCCCAATGACTTCAAGATCCATTGGTATCCGCAACTGAGGTGATGGAAGACAGTGGATGGGTTCCAGAACTTGGCTCCATGCCCAAGGACATCTCTGAGGCCACACACACTGTCCAGGATTTCCCTGCACTGCCGCTGCTTTTGCCTGGGCTTTTGTGCTGCTTTAAGGCCCTCAGCTGCCGTATCTAACGCTAACCCATAATTTATTCTGTTTGGGGAATTATGTTCAAAGTTTCAGAGTCTATAAAATAGACAAATGTGGGACTTGATTGCATCTGCAAGTTAGGGATTCTGTGAAATTATGTTCCTTAAAACAAATGACTCCCCTGCCTACTATGCATTTTTCTCCCAGAGTGCTCATCTGGGAGGGTTTGTGGGGAGTGCTGCAAGCAGGTACTTTATTGCTGGTGTTTGTAACCCACCCTGGTCTATTCTGGGATGCCTCGTGTTCAGAAACTAGCAGGTGGGCATGTAAAGTAGGGGTCACAGAGAGCCCTCCGCTGGCCAGTGGCTTCATAAAGCACAGAAATAAAACACCAGCCCCAGCCCTGCCACCATTTACCTTATTTGTCTCCTGGAGCATAGGGAATCACCTGGCATGTGAGAGGGGGCTCTGGAATTACTCTGACATGGGTCCAAATCCCAGCTCTGCCACTTAGCAGTTATATGGTTCCAGGTAAATAATAGGGTATATGAGAGGGCACCCTCCCAAACTGGAATTATCTTTTGGGAGGGTGGGCTTCTTGTAGTACAGACTTCCCTCACTAGGTAAGTTCTATTAATAGAAACCCGTCGGTAATAGTGTAGCAGCTATGTTGTGAGAGGTTTCATTCAAATTCAGTTATTCTTTTTTGGAGATTCTTTCAACACATTTGCCCATTTCATGATGGGTGATTTACAGGTGCGCCTGCCCACACTATGCTGAGTGTTCAGCAGTTTTGGATCAAAAACAACATGACCCCCATACCTCATCCTTTCTATTCACACGATCTTGCCTCGAGTGACTTTTTTGTTTCCCTGGATGAAAAAGTCCTCAAAGGAAAATGTTTTGCTGATGTGAAAGAGGCGAAACAAAAAACAGCAGAAGCGCTAAAAGGCATCAACACTGACAAATCCAAAAACTGTTTTGAGCAATGGAAAAAGCATCTCGATAGGTATGTTGTATCAAATGGAGAGTATTTCAAAAGTGACTGAAGGTTAAACATGTAAGAATAAATACACCACTTTTAATAAATAAATTCTGGTTTTTTTTGGTCCTCCCTCTTAGTTTGCTAAGGCTCCATTCCCCCAACTGTAAAATGGGATCACAGAATGTCTTCCCCACAGGGCTGCATGGTGCTGGGCATGCAGTGAGTGCTCTGTCCACACTGTTGACGTTCTCTTCCCTCAGGCCTTATTCCTGTATGAGCTTCTGTTAAAGACCACCAGAAGGCCTGAGGAGCTCCTAAGGTAGGAGAATGGAGCCCAGTTGGGGGGCTGAAGAGACCCTGGGAGCCTTCTGCCAGAGGAGCCTAATTTCCCAGGAGGGAGAGTTGGACAGTCACATCTGTAGCCTGTGCCAATCTGTAGCCTGTGCCAGATCAAATCTGCCTTCTCTTGCTCTTTTTTTCCTCTCTCCTTCCCACTCTCTTCCTCTCCCGAGTCCCTTGTTTTGTTTTCCAGCACTGGGCAGCTGGTCAAAGGCGTGACCTGCTCACACATTGATGCCATAAGTACCGACTCATTTCTGGCCCATTTCCAGGACTTTGAGAACAACCTCTCTTTGCTTTCACCGTATCAGGTACCATCAGAGCATTTTCCTGCTTCTAATGTGCTCCCTACCCCCATCACTGGGCCTGGATTGGTGGAAGCATCTAAAGATATTTATGCCAGAATTATTCAGATGTGAGTGATGACTTGGGGCCAAATATTGAGCCGGGTTTTCTCCAGTTTCTTTTTAAAAAAAGCTCCAAATACCCACATCTATTCAGCCAAAGTTTCAACAGATTGGTTATTCCATCCTCAAATTTGAACCTTAAAATATATGTGTAAGGTACACTGTTTTGCATGTTCATAATTATGTTTTCCTGGGACAGACGGTAATCCCTCATCTAAGATTCCTATCCTTTTCCAGAGATAGCCATGGATAGGAACAATACTGTGAGAGCATTTTCTTTTTCATTTATTTATTTACTTTTTATTTTTATCTTTTATGGGCTCCCTTCCCAGTCACACCCTTCATGACCATTCTTTTTCATTCAAACCTACATTTTCCCATCAGTTGTGGAGACTCTTGAACCCTTTGGGGAGGCTAGAAATAGTAACTGAGTTTTTATAGTATCCAAGCTAGTAAAGATGGGTCTTGTAGCATTTGGGCTTTGGGTAGGAACTGTTGGCTTACAGCATCCTGAGAGGGTGAGCAAATGCATATACGGGGCTTCGTCTCAGCTCTGATCTTGCTTCAGACCTGAACGAAAAGTTTCCAGAGAGCAAATTATCTCCTCTGGAACCAGCATCTGGCTTGGTGTATAATCCTTTGAGCTCATTAGAGGAATATGCAAAGTTTGAACGAAGTCCTCTCATTCCTTCGGATTGTTTATTCTATCAGTGGTTCTCAGGCCTGAGCTTGCATCAGCATTGCCTGAAAGCCTGTCGGGAGACAGATTGGGGGTTCCCCCTCCCAGACTTTCCCATATAGTAGGTAAGGGGCGAAACCAAGAATTTGCATTTCTAGTGGTTCCCGGTGAGAACCGTTAAACTATATTAGAAGTCCTGCCGAGGCAGGGAAGCCAATAGCTGAGCAGATAGTTAGAGGGCAGACCTGCATTGAGGAAGACCTTCGTGTTTGAGCAGGAAGAGTTGCCCCAGCAATGATACTTCTCTAGACTTCCAGTTTTTAGAACCTTCAAATACCAGTTAACTAGAACATTTGCCTTTATTGTTTATATTTTTACAGAAAAGACATAATTATTACAAAAAATACAGAGAAAGTAAAATTTTCTCAATTTTCCCTTAGAGCTGTGGTTCTCAATAGCCCCTTAGGGGACTTTTGGCCATGGCTGGAGACATTTTTGTGATGTCACAACTGGGGTGGGGGGGACGCTGGCATCTAGTGGGTAGAGGCCAGAGATGCTGCTCAGCGTCCTACAATGCACAGGGCAACCCCACAACAACAAGTTATCTGGTCCAAAATGTCTATAGTGTGGAGACTAAGCAACCCTGTTTCAGAAGTAACTACAAGGAGAAGTTTGCTGTCGACTTTGAGAGTCATTTTTTGGCACATAAAACATATTTACATGTCATGTAAAAAACATACAAAAGAGCTCATGCTATACATACTATTCTGTTAAATTATATATATATAGTGGCATAGACATTGTTTAATGTCAATATATATGTCTACCCTAATAAAACAAAATAGTTGTGTAATATTCCATTGTATAGATATACTCTATTTAACCAATCCCCAACTGAGGGCCATAAAGGTTATAGCCCATTGGCCAGGCACAGTGGCTCAAGCCTATGATCTCAGCACTTTGGGAGACTGAGGCAAGAGGATTGCCTGAGCCTGTGGGTTTGAGACCAGCCCAGGCAACTTGGCAAGACCTTGTCTCTACCATAAACCAAAAATTAGCTGGGCGTGGTAGTACACTCCTGTAGTTCTGGCTCCTTGGAAGACTGAGGCAGGAGGATCATTGGAGCCCAGTAGGTCGATGCTGCGGTGGCTGTGAGTGTGCGACTGCACTCCAGCCTGGGCGACGGAGTGAGACTCCCACTCAAAAAAAGAAAAGAAAAGAAAAGAAAAAAGGCCCATTTCCTACAGTTATAGATAAAATTGTGATGGGCATTCTCATACTTAAACTTGTATGCTCATCTTGTTATTGCCTCAGTCTCCTCATTCATAAGCTGGACATCCATAGGGTGCTCTATTATATAAGTGAACATATTAAAGCACTAAGAACAGTGCCCGACATACAGAGCATTATCTGTGTTTTCTTTTATTATTATTGGACTAAATTCCTAGAACTGCTTAATCTTTCAGGTTAACTGTTTGGCGTGGAAATACTGGGAGGTTTCCAGGTCATCTATGCCGCCTTTCCTCTTGGCTGCACTCCCGTAAGTAGACATCAGCCACCACTTTCTGGCTTAGCAGTAAGTTTTGGGAATCAACCAAACCAAAGTGATGCTCTCCCCTGGGTTTTCTTGAGGAACCAGAGGCAGAGTGGGGCATGCCCTAGACAGTTAAACCCTTGAGAGCCAGGATTTAAAATTTGAGCCACATATAGCTTCTCTTGTTTTCCCTGTTATTTAAAAACCAAAGCCAAAGCCACCCAAGCCTGGATAAGTGTCAGTAATCCCACCTGGGATGGGCTTGCAGTTGTGTTAGGGGCATCAGGTCTTATGTAAGCATAGGCATTCCTCCTGGTATGTAAGGGCTTTCAGGCCGGCAGGGTGGCCCTGCTTTTCAAACATGGCTTGGACACTGTTTCTCTCCTTTTATCCTTTTTTATTTCCCTCTATCTTCTTTTGTTATTGTCTTCTTTCATTCAAAAATGTTTATTGAGTATGTACTGTGTGCTGGTTCTTAGAGACATCTAAATTTTTCCCTTATGCGAGCATACAGTCTCATGGGGAAGGGAAGGAAATAGACAAACATGAAACCAATTATAATATCAAGTTGATATTTGGTTGAAAGTGACAGAACTTAAACTCAGAAACTAGCTTAGGCAATAACAAGGAATTTTTGATTCAGGTAACTGGAAAGTTCAGGGAGGGTCTTCAGGAATGGCTGGATCTAGGGGCTCAGATGATAATCTTGTATTCCTCTGTTGGCTTCACTGTCAGGAAAGTTCTTGCCTGACATTTTCTCAGCTTCATATTCAGGGAGAAGAAAAAATCTTCTCTTCTCATCTTTCTCAATAAAAGTCTTAGGTTTTTTAACTGGGCCACTTTGTTCTCCTTGAGCCAATCAGTGGGTTGGGAGGATGGATGGCTTTGCCTGGCTTGGGTCTGTATTGCATCCCTGAAGTAAAATTGGCTCCATTTAGGACTTAGAGAGAGGGGAATGGTTTTCTAAGAAAGCCAGGTGCTTTTACTGGGAGAAGAGACAATAGGCACAGGGCATGGAGGAGGAAACACAGTCTTTAGCCTGGAGAGTCAAGGGAGACAGAACTATAGAATGAGTCGAGATAGAGAGGTGAAGATGGGCATTCCAGGCAGGGGCACAGGGGCATCTGGTCCAGAGTGGGTAAGGAAGCACTCTGGGAACTCATACGGTGTCTCTGCAGAGTAGCTGGGAAAGGGAAGGCCAGAGAAGTAAGGGACATCGGATCATGTGTGGCTCCTTGAGGTTTTCCACTCATATTCTGGGTGCAAGCATCAGATTTACATTTCAAAAAGATCATCACCACTGCCCATGCAGAGGACAGAATGCAAGGGCCTGAATGGAAGGAGGGAGACACAGAAGATTCTTTCAGTAACCCAGATTTGGCATGGCTATCTCCTTCCACTCACCCATGTCTCAGCTCAAGTTGCGCTGCCTTAGAAGGCGCTCCTCTAACTACAACCCCTGCCATCATTCTTGCTCTCTCATTTTTTTTTGAGTCTGTTGCCCAGGCTGGAGTGCAGTGGAACAATTATGGCTCACTACAACCTCGACCTCCTGGGCTCGGGTGATCCTTCCGCCTCAGCCGCCTGAGTAGGTAGGACTACAGGTGTGTGCCACCACATGTGGCTAATTTTTTGTAGTGATGAGTCTCTATGTTGTGTAGGCTGGTCTTGAACTCCGGGCTTGAGCAATCCTTCCGCTTTGGCCTCTCAAAGTGCTGGGATTACAGGCATGAACCACTGCACCTGGTCTCATTCTCTTTTACAGAGCCATTTTATTTTCTTCATTACATTTATTATTGGCTGAGATGACCTGTTTTATTCATCTGTTTCTATGTTTCTTCTTCTTGCCAAAATGAAAAGCTATGAGGGCAGGAACCACTTGTGTCATGTCATTGCTGCATCTGGTGCCTAGAACAGTGGCTTGTGTATGGTAGATGCTCTGTAGATATTTGCTGGATGAATGAATGAAGACATCCGTAAGACAGTGGTAGTGAGAATGAGAGGTGAAAACAGATTTGGTTAAAAAGATAGCAATGGCAGATTCGGGAATAAAGAAAAAAAAGAGTCTAGCATAGCACAGAGGAGGAAGAACATGTGGGGGAAGATGCTAAACCTGGTTTTGGAATGGTCAGGTAGTGAGGATAAGGCCACAGGGGTCTCATGCAGTTTTTCTCAACCTTCATTTCATTATTGTCTCCCTAAGCAGAACATTTTAATTACTTTCTACTCAGAAAAATTGTATACTAAGGAAAAGATTTTGTTGAGCATTGGTGGGTCCCAAATCATTGTTATAACTAAGATTGTTTTTCACCTCCCACCCGAACCAGTTCTTCCCTCTTGAAGATGACATTGACCCTGTTGCAAACAAGGTCAAGAACTTAGCGCAGAGTTCTGGACTGGAGATGACAAAATTAGGAGTCATTTCTTTTACTTTTTCCACTCTCTTTTTCTCGTTGTTCTTCCTCATTTTCTATTTTATTCTCTCTTTTCTTTGTTTGTTTCTTCATCTACTTTTTCTTTTCTGTTTCCTCATTTCCCCTCAACTAGTCCATCATTCAACTTGTTTATAGAGAACCAATTCTCTGATCAATGCTTCTGGGGCATAGAAGAGGAGCATGAGGGAAAGTTTGTTTCTCATCCATAGAAGAGGAGCATGGTGGGAAGTTTGTTTCCTGCCCATAGAAGAGGCGCATGGGAGGAAGTTTGTTTTTCACCCGTAGAAGAGGAGCATGATGGGAAGTTTGATTCTTACCCATAGAAGAGGATAATAATGGGAAGTTTGTTTCCCACCCATAGACGAGGAGCATGGTGGAAAGTTTGTTTCCTGCCCATAGAAGAGGAGCATGATGGGAAGTTTGTTTTCCACCCACAAGAGAAATGCATGTTGGATAGGAGGCTTGCTACCTGCTATAGGGAGCCACAGCATTCTTGGGGAGAATAAATCTTTAAAGAACATCCCTGAGATGAACTCTTGAGCATGTAGGTCCTGATTTCAGGTGTAAATACAGAGTAGCCAGTGTTTTCCTCTCTCATTTTCCCCATCTCTCTCTAGGGCCCGCTACCTGGCTTCTATTCCAGCCTCCCAGTGTGTGCCTTTTCTGATCAGCCTGGGAAAGAGTCAGTTGGACTCTTTGGTTTTAGATTCCCACAAAAAGACTTTAGTCCTCAGGAAAGTACAGCAGTGCTTGGTAAGGAGACTCTTTCTGGGTATCCCTTCCCCTCGGGGTATCTCTAGCCATCTTGGGGCAACCTCCAGAAGATCTGACTGGAATCTTGAGCTCGCTGTGCTAGCCAGAAGTCTGACTAATGGGGTCTCAAAGCAGGCTATGAAGCTGCTGGTTGGAACATACTTGGCCATTGGTTCCAGAGATTTCTGTCCTAGTTCCTGAAGAAGGGGAGGCTATGTTGGAGGACTGGAAAGGTCACAGTAGAGTCTGGGTTCTAAACATACCTCTGCCAGTCATTGGTTATATGGCTTTGGGCAAGTCACTTCCCCTCCCTGAGCCTCAGTCTCCTCATCTGTAAGGTGGGTGCAATAGCATATTCCTCAGAGTTATTGAGGGCATGAAATGGGCAATGTAATGTTAACACAAAGGTCCAAAGGCCAGGCCGACTTGGTGTAATTTCCAGCCTCGCCACTAGCTGGCACTTTCTTTATCTTTAAATAATATCTTTAGATAATAGTAGGACTTGTTACAGTTACGTTGAAGAAGAATGGATGGAGACCTGTAGACACAGGACAGTGCCTGGCACATAGTAAGCACACAAAACTATTTTTTGTCATTTGGGGAAAAAAACTTTGAAGGCTTTTCATACAAACTTTGAAGTGCTGTGTCTATGTCTATTGTACCAATATTATAATTGTTGGCCTTTGAGTATCTTCAGAGAAGTAAAAATGACAGCAGCCCTCATTTACTGAGTGCTCATGATATGCCAGTCAGATTTCTTAGACTTCTGAAGCTGCGTTCCTGGGGGAATATCAGGTCTGTTCCATCTCTAGTAGTCCACGCAGGGCAGACGATTCATATCCTGGAATCTTTAAGAGATTTGTTCTTAAAGGGTCGTGGTCCCGTCCTGCTGGATCTTTCTGTTGGTTCCACTTGTGGTTTCAGGATGACTCCATTGCTGATGAGTACACCGTGGACATTGTGGGAAGCCTGCTGTGTCACTTGCCGGCAACCATCATTGACAGGGGGATCTCCCCCAGGGCCTGGCCCACTGCTTTGCACGGCCTCAGAGATTGCCCGGACCTTAGCCCTGAGCAGAAGACTGCAGTGAGGCTCAAGCTCCTGGGACAGTATGGGTGAGGAGGGGTTGGGCGTGGCTTTGCGGGGAGGTGTGATGTTCTGTATGAAAGGACACGCCACCTTAACTCTCTGGCATATGCCAAATGGAGAGAGTCTTTGGCTTAGGATGAGATTAAAGATTTATTACACCTATTCTGGAAATGTGACCTTTCTTCTTTTGGCTTCAGATTCATGGGATCAATAGTAGCTGTCCTGCAGGTCTGACAGGGTTGTTGCCAATACAACTTGGCTTATGAGAGGGAAAGAATTTTGAAAAGATGGTGCTTTACAGATGCAAGGTGGTGGAATTATTATTACCTTAAAGACGATTTTTTTTAGAGTAGGTTTAGGTTCACTGCAAAGTTGAGAGAATGGTATAGATATTTCCCACGTCCCCTGCCCCCATACCCACATGACCTTCCCATTATTAATATCCCCCACCAGAGTGGTACATTTATTACAGCTGTTGAACCTGTATTGATATGATTGTCATTATCACCCAAAGTCCATAGTTTACATTTGGGTTCACTCTTGCTGTTGTACATTCTATGGGTTCAGACAAATAATGGATAATGACATGTAGCCACCATTATAGTATTATACAGAGTATTTTCTCTGCCCTAAAAATCCTCTATTCTCTGCCTATTTATTCCTATTTCATTCCTAACCCCTGGCAAGCCCTGATAGTTGTACCTTTTTAGAGAGTCATATAATTGGAATCATATAGTATGTAGCTTTTTCGGGTGGGTTTCTTTCACTTAATAATATGAATCTAAGATTCCTTCAAGTCCTTTCTTGACTTGATAGTTCATTTCTTTTTAGTGCTGAGTAATATTTCATTGTTTAGATATACCAAAGTTTATTTATCCACCCCTTTACTGAAGGACATCTCAGTTGCTTCCAAGTTTTGGCAGTTATGCATAAAGCAGCTATAAACATCCATATGTAGATATGTGTGTAGACATAAGTTTTCAGCTCCTTTGGGTAAATACTGAACAGTGTGATTACTGGATTGTATGGTGAAATGGATTTAGTTTTGTAAGAAGCCACCAAAATGTCTCTCAAAGTGGCTAGTTGATTTTGCATTTCTACCAGCAATAAATGAGAGTTTCTGTTGCTCCACATATTATTACTTTTGTTATGTTATAATAATAATAATAATAATATAAATAATAGAGACATTGTCACCCCCAGGTGGTTGATAACTCCTTGGGGGAAAGCAGAACTGTTCTTGCCTAGGTAGAGTTCTCTGAGGTAGGGTCAGATGTTTGAGTATGACCTAGCCATCAGTTAATGTTTCAGGTGGCAGACTTTTGTCTGTGTCTCAGGTGCTGTACTATTACATAGAGTTTAAGATCATAGACTCAGGAGTCAGATTCTTTGGGTTACAATTTTGTTTCTGTCATTTATAGTCTGCGTGACCTGGGAAAAGTTACTCAATCTTTTTGCAGTTTAATTTTTGCATCTGAAGAATGGGGGCAGTGATAGTGCCCCTAAGGAGCTGGTGATGATTAATTGAGCTTATGCCGGTCAAGGATTTATCACAGTCCTGGCACATAATGTTGAGTGTGTGATAACTGTTTTACTACTGGGACTGAAGGCACAGTGGTTATTACATTAGGTGTGGTTCCTGCACTCATGAGACTTCCAGTCTAGTGGGATAATATTTTTATCAAGGAAATAAAGGTGGAGGTTCTTTGGCTAGGAGTGGTTTGCCTTGATCCTAGAGAGGGGCCTTCACTGCTCACTGATAATTGGACAGACCTCCTTCAGAGATGTCACCAAAGGTTGTGTGATATACTTCGCTGTAGACATTTGCGATCTTTATAAGAATAACAGTGGATTCTGGGTCAATGCTGTTGTTCTGCCAAGTTCAAGATAAATTTTTTTCTTGCTGTAAGAGAGTAATTATAAGGGAGCAAATGTGTCATTATTCTTCTATTAAGAAGGGGAGGAAGGAAATACTGATGTAAATGATAGAAATTCAATAATTCAGTTAAAGCTAAAAATAGGAATTTATTGAGTTCAGAAATGAAATATAATGAAAAACTCCAAGGGTGAACTTCAGGCTGGATTCAGGTCTCAAATGAAGTAATCAGAAATATGTTTCTCCCATTCCTCAGTTACTGTTCCTTGGTGTGGCCTTTATTTTCTCTGCTCCGTGATAGAAATGCCCTCTAATATCCTTTTTATTGTGAGATACACCAGAAAAAAAGGAGAGCTTCTCTGGTAGTTCCACCAAAATTCCCAGGGATGACTTTGATTGGTCAGCCTGTATCACATGCCCATTTTCTTAGCTGGGAAAGTGGGACCATATGAATGGCAGCCTCTCCAGGCATGAAGATGAGCTGTTCCTGAAAGAAAGAAAAAAAATGCTGGGAGTAAAGGGCAACAGATGTGACCACAGCACGGTTTTTCATTTTACTGCCTTTATTTCTTTTTAGATTTCCTCAGAACTGGACAGCCGAGACTACGAAGGACTTGGGATCCTTTCTAGTACTTTTCTCAGGCGATGAATTAAGCTCTATTGCCACAAAGGTACCTCTGCACCCTATCTTAAGAAGGCTGAAGGATTTTGAAGGGTAGGGAAACTGTGGCCAGTTATATATAGTTTGCTGCCAGTCTGGGGTTCTGGAAGCTTCCTACCTGCCTCAAAGGGATCAGATGTTTCCAGCTCCACTGCAGGATGCATAAGTTCGGGGAAAGGGAGTAAGGCTGCAGCTGAATGAACTTTGGGCCTTCCACATGGCCCTCTAGGGAGATGCGTGCATTTAAGAACTGTCATTTGGCTACCATTCTGCTGTTTGCATGCATCTCCTGTGCATGCCTGTTCCTGCTCTTATACCCACCAGCGCCCTATGGTCATGCACATGCATGTCCAGTGTATGCAGTCCCGTGTGTAAACATATTTAATTCCAGGCCAGGCTTTATTAAGCTTCAACTTTGGGCACAACATTGCTTGGAGTAATGGGTCAAGAGTTAGACAGTCTAGACAAGGGACATGCAAACAAGCACAAAAACTTCGTCGTTTTTTGCTGCATAACAAAGCCACACAATCTCACTGGAATACAACAATGAGCATTTAGGTCTGAGCATGGTGGTTTATGTTGGTAATCTCAGCTCTTTGGGAAGTTGATGTGGGAGGATCACTTGAGGCCAGGAGTTTAAGACCAGCCTAGGTCACATAGTGAGACCCTATTTTTTTTCAACATACCATCTTTTTAAAAATTAAAATAAAAAAAACAATTGTAAAGATGTGGGGTACAATTCAGGGTTAGGTATACAAATGTTCTTTATGCAGGTACCCTTGTTGATGAGATGTGCCCCTCCCTCCCCTAGCAGTTTCCCTCAAC
>NW_007249669.1:0-29315 GCF_000164805.1 Carlito syrichta | reverse complement strand
TTTATGACTGCATAATATTCCATTGTGTATATGTACCACATTTTTAAAAATCCAGTCCAGCTTTGATGGGCAGCACAGTCGGTTCCATGTTTTTGCTATTGTGAACAGAGCTGCAACAAACGTGTGTGCAAGTATCTTTTTTGTAGAATGATTTGAGTTCTTCTGGGTATATATTCTCAGTAGGGGAATTGCTGGGTCATATAGAAGGTCAGTTTCTAGTTCTTTCAGAAATCGCCACACTCTTCCAAAGAGGTTGCACTAGTTTGCATTCCCACCAGCAGTGTAGAAGTGTTCCTTTTTCTCCTCATCCTCGCCAGCTTCTGTTGTTGTTTGTGATATTAATGACGGCCATTCTTACTGGGATTAGGTGGTATCTCAGTTTGGTTTTGATTTGCATCTCTCTCATGATTAGTGAGGCTGAGCATTTTTTCATGTGTCTGTTGGCTGTCTATATATTTTCTTTTGAGAAGTGTTTACTCATGTATTTTGCCCACTTTTTAATAGGACTGTTTGTTTTTTTCCTTTTGGCACGTTTGAGTTCTTTGTAGAACCTAGATGTTAGGCCCTTGTCAGATATACAGTTGGCAAATATTTTTTCCCATTCTGTGGGCTGTCTCCCTGTTCTCTTGATGGCTTCTTTTGCTTTGCAGAAGCTCATCAGTTTGATGAGGTCCCACTTGTCTATCTTATTTCTTTTGGTATGGACACTTAGGGTTTTGATCAGGGATTGGTTGCCTGCTCCAATTTCCGTAAGAGTGAGTGAGACCCTATCTTTACAAACAAAACAAAACACACCAAAAATAATTTTTTTTTTGCTGCCTGATTTGTGGATCACTAGGACAGTGCTGCTCCGTAAGGCTGTCTATAGGGCCCAAGCTGCCTAGAACTTGCTCTCACCGTGAAGGTCTGAAATTCCAGAACTGGAAGTAGATCAGTACAATTCTCTTTAAGACCTAGGCTGGAAAAATGGCATGTCGTCATTTATACCATGTTTTGGTGGTGAAAGCAAGTCACATGACCAAGCCCAATCTCAATGGCCCAGAAAATTGTCTCCTTCCGTGGAAGTAGAGGAGGGGGAAGGAGTGAATGATTGATCTCCCACAAAGCATGTTCATGTAATCATACCTGCTCTTGTATGCACAAGGGGCACATGGTCACACATGCTCAGTAGGGCCTGAACACATGGCATGCCTACCCAGAGTCACGCATGCACAGCAGACATTCTGATGGCCAGTCATAGTTAAATTCTCTTTTGCATGTCCAAATATATGGTCATGAGCAATCAATGCACAAATATTATATACTTACCTAATCCTTAAAAAATCAACTTCTGAAGTTGAAAATTCTTGTGTAAACATGATGAACTCTCAAAACAGTGTAGAGTTTAAAAAAAAGAGTTGCAAAAGAATATGTGGCAGGATACTAAGTAAATAAATAAATACTAGCTAAATTAATTTTAAACCCATACAAAATAAGTCTACCTGTAAGATAGGTTTAAAATTATGCAATGAGAATCGCTAATGCCAAGTTCAGGGTGACAGTTACTTCTGGGGAAGGAGGAAGGTGAAGACTGAGGGAAGAACTTATTCATTATATTGTGATGTTTTATTTCTTAAGCTGGGTTGTGAGTACATGAGTGCTTTGTTGTATCATTCTCTGTACATTTTTTTTACACTAGAAATGTTTAATAAAACAAGTAATACATGCTCCTCATTAAAAAAATCCCACTGGTACCAAAGGCAATAAAATGAGCAGCAAGTCCCCTTCTCCCCCTAGACTTCTAGTTCCCCAGCCTCCCTCCTCAGAGGCAATTGCTGTCCCCAGTTTCTTCTGCATTCTTTCAGAAAAATCCTACCCATGGGTTTTCCCCTTTAGAAATACAAAATGGAAAATACCATTCACTCGGCTAAGCACTTTGCTTTCTAAAAGTTAGCTAACTTAGAAGAGTTGCTCTCAGCCTTAGCTGCACATTAGAATCACCTGGGGGAGATTCTAAAATGTACTAATCCATGGTTCCCACCCCAGACCAACTGACTGAGAATCTCTGAGGGTGACACCTGGGTGTCTGTAGAATTCCCAGGTGATTCTTATGTACAACCAAGGTTGAGAACTGCTGGGTTAGACTGTGACTCTAATTCTGAAGATGAGAATAGAAGGAGGAACAATATAAACTGAAGTGCTTTCTCTTTGGGTGAACTGGGATGCAGTGACACATGGCTATAAGAAGAGCCTGATGAATTCTGTGGGCTTGTGACAGGTCTCCCAATAATATCTCAAGTCTTGACAAAGCGCATTTGTTCTAGATGAGAAACGGTGCCTTCTCCAGGGCAACCCAAGCCCCCTCATTGCTAGTCTGCACCAGAATCTGGAGATAACTGTTCTTTGCTTCCTTTTTATGATAAATAGAAAGTTTAATAAGAATTTTAAAATAGCAACTTTTAAAAATGGGTAGGCATACCTACTTTATTGTAAATATTGTTAGAGTGCTCTGGAAATGATACACCATATAACAGTTCCACAGAAAAATGAGTGTGCACATCTGTATCTTGACCAGCATTCAGTATTATCACTTTATTTTGTTGACAATCTGATGGATGAAAAGTGAGGTATACTTATGTTATTTAGCATTTATTGGGTTATTATTGGAATTGAACATCATTTTATAGGATTCTTTTTGGAGACCATATTAATTGAACCTGGGCTTACATTTATATGAGAAGGTGCTATTTAAAAAAAGCAGAGGCAGTAAGTAGGTTACAGTGTAGATTCTGATTCAAATCTGTGTTTAGTGTGCTTTAGCTATTACTTGTTCCTCTTCTTTTATCTTCTAACCCACAGTTTCCTGAGATCCTTCAACAAACAGCTTCCAAGATGGCCGGGACTCTGCCCCCTAAAGAATTCCTCTGGGCTGTCTTTGAATCTGTTTCGAACAGCAGTGACAAGAGCCCCAGCTCTGACCCCATCCCTGGTGAGTGTTTCTGGGGTATCTGAGCCCGTGCCAGGGCAGCACTGTTTTGGACTGGGTCCCTGGCATCAAGAGCCTGTCTCATCTAGGGGACATGTCAGCAAGGTAATAGAAGGGGAAAAATTCATAGGCAAAAGAACCACGCTTTGTAAAGTATCTTGGAATCATGCCCCGAACTCCTTACCCAGGCTACTAGGTTTAATGGGTGAGTATATGTGATGAATACTTCAATAGGATTGACTTAAAGGGTCAATATAGATTGGTGGCTACATATTGCAGTGATAGGGCCAGGCTGCCCAGATTGTACTCCTGAGCCTGCCACTTAGCCTTTGGGTAAGCTTTTAAACCTCTCTGTGCCTCAGTTTTCATTCTCTGTAGAATGGGGATAATGAAAGTCCCTCTTTCATTGGGTTATTGTGAGGATCTGATCTTGCCACTGCACTCCAGGACCCGGGCTACAGAGTGAGATCTTGTCTCTTAACAACAGCAACAAAACCCATCAATATGTTCACAACAGTGCCCGGCATCTAGGAAATGCTTAACAAGTGTTAGATGTTTTTATTATTACTGTACACTTACCAAGTGCAGACTCATGCCGGGCCTGAGGAGACAAAATTAATCAAATCCAATAATAATAATAATACTTGACAGTCAGTGCTTGCTTTCATTCATCCACCAAATATTTATTGAACACCGACTATGTGAACAAAACAGACAAAAATCCCTGTCCTCACAGAGCTAACTTGCTCTCTCTCTGAGTCAGAGTCTCACTCTAGTGCAGAGTCTCACTCTTTCTCTCCCTCTCCCTCTCTCCCTCTCCCTCTTTCTCTCTTTCTTGAGTGAGAGTCTCACTCTGCCACCCAGGCTGGAGTGCAGTGGCGTGATCATGGCTTACTACAGCCTCGACAACCTGGGCTCAGCCAATCCTTTCGTCTCAGCCTCCAGAGTAGCTGGGACTACAGGCACTTGTCACCACACTGGCTAATTTTTTTGCTTTTTGTAGAGATGAGGTCTCACTATGTTGCTCAGGCTGGTCTCCAACTCCTGGGTTCAAACAATCCTCCCACCTCGGCCTCCCAAAGTGCTGGGATTACAAGCGTGAGCCACTGGGCCTGGCCAGAGCTTGTTTTTAAATGGCAGGTGGAAGGGGGGGAGGGAGTAGCCAGACAGTAAATTCCATATATAAGTAAAATATATGGAGCGCTTATAAATATATATAAGAACCAAGAAGGAAAATCAAGCGAGGGAAGGGGGCTGGGAGTGTCGAATGGGGGATTGCCATGTGAAAAGAGAACCATGAAGGAAGGAAGATCTCCTTGAGAAAGTGACCTTGAGCAGAAGACTCCAGGAGTGTGGGAATGGGCCATGTGCAGGCAGAGGAATTATGGCAGAAGTGGGAGAGAAAGGGGAATAGAGGCCAGTGTGGTTGGAGAGGAGCAAGAGACAAGGCTCACCACGTAGAACTTGATCAAGGAAGCCCAGAGGACCTTGGCTTTTCCTCTGGGTGGAGGCACATTGAGCAAAGAAGTGTTACAGGCTGTCTATATTCAGCTTGGGTGGTCTTCTCTCCTTGCATTGTCCCATCCTCACCTCTGTCCTATGAGGTGGGCCCTATAATTCCTCCCATTTTCATCATGAAGGAAATGGGTTTAGAGAGATTAAGGGACTTGACCAAAGTCACAGAGTTAGCAAATGGCAGCTCTTGCATTTGTCCTCAAACCTGGTGATGGTCACCACTAGCTCCTACTGCCCTCAAGGTCTAGCAGTACATGCCATCTTGCAGTAGTACAAAATGTAAGACTTCCATGTTCAGGGGAAGAAGCTCTGTTGTCAGTGCATAGTCAGAGTGTTCTTTAGTTGGTTCTAGGTATTAATTGCACTGTACTTTTAGTGATTCATGAATTAAAAGAATTACTGTTTGTTTTTACCTTAGTTAATGTGTGTGTGTGTGTGTGTGTGTGTGTGTGTGTGTGTGTGTGTTCATTTACCCTACAAATATTTGCTGAACACCTACTATGTGCCAGGGTCTATGCTAAGCCTTGGACACACATCGTGATAAAACCAAGTCCTTGCTGTATTATTCAACCTTTTTGCTCCTCTCTAATTCTGTGCTGTTGCTAGTCCTGTTTTCATGGGAAAGTAGAGTGGGGATGGGTCTGGGAGGGATGGGGCTTTAGTCCCCTCCAAGTGGGTTGTGGTAAAGATGTTTGAGGGTCACAACTGTGTCCTTGATCTGGTCCAATGTTGCCTCTTGTTTGGAGTCCAGTGAATTTTCTTTGAAGATGCAGTGAGAAGAGAGTGGCCATGGGGATTGGGAAATGCCCTGGCCTTGGGTGTGGCAGTGAGTCTCTCAGCATCAGTGGTGGGCAGCTGATAAAACAAGTCTGGGATTGCACTTCAGGAGCCTGGGATTTTCAGGCTTGTTGAGGTCAGCAAGGGCAATATCTCATTTGTGTGCTGGTGGGTAACTGATTTGACCAGGTAAGGTTCAACTTGTTCAAAGACTGAACTGGATGGGTTCTCTTATTGCCCAGGGAAACACAATTCTCTTCTCTCCTAGGATGTGAGGGCCATAGCCTCCATTAGGATTTTTATTATGAAGAAGCCCTCCATTTTGACAGGAGGGCTCCTCCTTTATAATTATTGAACCTTTATGCTGGGTTGCAAACTCAAATGCATAAAGGCTAGGCAGGTAACAGAAATAGTGACCAAGGCTAACATGTATTGAGTGCTTACTGTATGCTTCTTCTAAGTGCTCTATATGTAATAATCATTTAGTCTTCATAACTATCTTTTTTTAAAACATTTTTTATTATAAAACTGTGGGGTACAGTTATGGGTTAGGTATACAAATGTGCATCGTTCAGGCACCCTTGTTAATAAGGGGTGTCTCCCCATCCCCAGACAGATATTGACTACCGTTAGTCCCACCTCCCTTCCCCTCCCTACCCCCCGATAGTTTCCCACCACTTATGAAGTGATTTTATCTACATTTATAGACAAGAAAACTGAAATACAAAGAAATGAAACAGCCTCAAATTTGAATATAAAGTCAGAACTGTTCACTAGCTCTTGCTGCCCTTCAGGAATTTAGAGTTTGGCTGTAATGCTGCAGTGCTTCTCCTTTTGTATGTGGATATGCAAAAAGGTGACATTTCCATGATTTTGTTACCAGGTAATTAGCAAGAAATGGCAGAAGTGGGATCCAAACTGATTCCTAGGTCCCTGCTCTTAACTTCTACACTGTACTGCCTCTCATGAATAAATTCGACTAGAAAGAAATAGTATTCATTTCAGTAAAGAAATAGACTAACATTTCCCGAAATTCTTTTCCCTCTGTTTCTTCCCTGCATCTCCCCTTTCTTCAGGTTGCCATGGAGTCATGGCCCCATCTTCCGATGACATCTCCAAGTTGGCTGAAGCCAACGCCTGCTGGGCCCTGGAGGACCTGCTCTGCTTGGAGGAAGACACCTTCATCAGGAATGTTGAGCTGCTGGGGGCTGTCAGGGGTTTTAGCTGGCCTCAGCTGATGTCCCTCAAGGAGAAGGCGATACAGGTGAAGCCCACTGCAGGAAGAAAACGTCAAACAGAGGGAAAAAAACACACACACCAAAAATGAGCTCAGCATTTCTGCACGTAGAGCAGAATTTTCACATACATTATCTTGTTGGAATTTCACTGCATCAGCTCAGTGATGTGGCTGTGATTCCCCCATCCAAGGAATGGGGAAATCTCCAGTTTCTTAGGGCTGTAGCAGAGAATGGAATGAAATGTGTCTTGGCATCTAGTGAATGCTCAGTAAATCAGATTCTGTGGATGTACTAATGCCTCTGACCAAGGTGGTTTTCAGGAAACCTTTTCTTCTTCCACTTGGAAACCCCCAACTGCTGCTTGCAGCAGGTTCTCAGAATCTGTTGCAAATTCATCTGAAAACCTAGCAGAAAGGAGTAAATATAGGACTGGAAGTAGTTTGCCATCTTTAGAAAGGTCCCTTTGAGTGGCTTGTATTAGCTGTTCAGATAGTTGTGAAATATCTAGTTACCTTCATGGGTTTAAATAATTAAATGTCTTAAAATTGTATGTGTAACTCTATTTTTTATTCAAGCAGTTTAAGTTTATTGTAGAAAAGTAAAAAAATAACAGATAAGGAAATTAGTTCTAATCTTTTACCCAGGGCTAAGCACTGCTGGTATTTTGACATATTCTTCTGAAACTTCCCAGACTTCTATGTATGTGGATAAAATATAGTTATATATTTAATATGCATTTTATGTATATTCACATATATGTTACAAAAATGATATCATACTCACCTACTATTCAATAACTTGTTTGCCACACTCAAGAGTGCAGAGTACATATTTTTCCATATCAGAGATATAAATATGTATCAGTATTTCAAATAGTCTGTAATACAGTTGGCCTTCCATATCCATGACTTCCACATCTACAGATTCAACCAACTGCAGATCAAAAATATATTCAGAAGCCCCCTCCCCAAATAACAATAAAAAATAGTATAGATAAAAATACGGTCATATTTGTATATATTTACATGGTATTAAATATTTTAAGTAATCTGGAACATGCGTGTGGGTTATATGCAAATACTACACCATTTTATATAAGGGACTTGAACATCTGGGGTTTTTGGTGTCTGTGGAATGCTGGAACTGATCCTCTGTGGAGGAGTCCAGAGGGACAGCTGCATCGCACATTATGATTGGTCCTTATTTATTTAGCTAATGTTAGACATTTAGATTGTTTGTATTTTTTTAATACCTGAAAGAACACCTTCATACGTATATCTTTGAGCTCTTGTCTCATTTACTTAGGCTAAATTCCCAGAGGTAAAATTTCTGGGTCCAAGAATATAAATACTTTAAAAGCTTTTGATATAGATAGCCAAATTGCCCTTTCAAAAGCATGTACCAATTTATATTTCCAACCACAACAAGTGAGGGAGTCCTTTACCTCATGTCTTTCCAGCATCATAAGTGGTGATTTTTTTCTTTTTGGTAATATGATAAGCCAAATGGTCTTCTTTGATTATTTTTAATGTACATTTCTTTAATTATGACTGATAAAAATACTTTTCCCCATATGTCTAATTCTTCTGTTGTAAATTTCCTGCTGATATCTTTTGTCTATCTTTTTTATTTTTATTTATTTTGTCATTAATTTAGTATAGAGTTGTGGGGGTACGAGTGAGGACTTACCACATAAGTAGGTGAAGTTTGGGCTTCTAGGTGGCCCTCACTCCCCCTGTGAGTGGACCAGGTACTGTTTGTGTTATCACATGCCTTCCACCCTTCACCCCCCCACCACCATTTCCTAGCAGTGTCCAGCAACTGCTGATCCCTCCCTTGTGGTAATGTAACTAGTGATCAGGGCCCACTTATGAGTGAGAACATGTGGTGGTATTCAGTTCTTTGTTTCTGTGATAGTTCACTTTGTTTGATGGTCTCCAACTGCATCTGAGTTGCTGCAAAGGCCATGATCTTGTTCTGCATTATGGCTGGATGATTCTTCATCGTGTATATGTACCACATTTTCTTTATCCAGTCCACTTTTGATGGGCAGCAGGGTTGGTTCCATGTTTTTGCTATTGTGAATAGTGTGGCAATAAACATGAGTGTGCAAGTGTTTTTTTGGTAGAGCAATTTGTGTTCCTCTGGGTATATTTCCAAGAGAGGAATTGTTGGATCATATGGATGAACAATTTTTAGTTCTTTTAGGGACCATCACACTGCTTTCCATAAAGGTTGAATTAGCTTACATTCCCACAACCAATGAGAGAGTAAAAAAACAACAGGCACTAGTATGGCTGCAGAGAAAAGAGAATGCTTCTACACTATCTTTTTATTTTTAAACAGATGTAGTCATATTTCTCCGTGATTTATTAGAGAACTTTATATATTAGAATTTATCCTATGTCTTTTTAATTTTAATTTATTTTTATTAACGTACAGTTGGTAAATATTATATATCTTTACAGTGTATATGATGTATTGACATATGTATACATTGTGCAGTGGTTAAACAAAGCTAATTAACATATCCATCACATCACATACATATCATTTTTTGTTGTGAGAACATCTAAGATCTACTTTCTTAGCAAATTGCAAGTATACAATACATTATTATCAACTATTGTCAACATACTGTATAGTAGATCACCCTATGTCTGTTTTATTTTTTATTTTTTTATTTTATTTTATTTTTGAGTTGGAGTCTCACTCTGTTGCCCAGACTGGAGTGCAGTGGCCACTCTTGGCCACCGCAGCCTCAATCTGCTGGGCTCTGGTGATCCTTCCACCTCAGCCTTCCACGTAGCTGGAACTACAGGTGCGTGCTACCACGCCCGGCTAATTTTTTGATTTATTGTAGAGATGAGGTCTTGCCAAGTTGCCTAGGTGGGTCTCAAACCCGCGGGCTCAGGCAATCCACTCACCTCGGCCTCCCAAAGCGCGTGATTACAGACTGAGCCACCGAGCCCGGCTGTCTGTTTTAAATACTGCTTTTGTCCCTTCTTGCTGCTATAGTAAAATAAAACAGAAGTTTATTTTTCACAATTATGGGGACTGGGAAATCTAAGATCAAGGTGCTGGCAGACTCAGTGTCTGATGAGATCTCGTTTCTTATGGATAGTGTCTTCTTGATGTGTCCTCCTTCACATTGAAGAAAGGGTCTAACTAGCTATCTGAGGTCTTTTTTATAAGGGCACTAATCCCATTCATAAGGGCTCCACCCTCATGACCTAATCATCTCTCAAGGCCATGCTTTCTAATATATCATGTTGGAGATTAGGTTTCAACATAAGATTTTTTTTTGTGGGAGGAAAGGAAACAAGCATTCAGATCATGATAAATAATACCACTAATGCTAAATCTATTCTATTTTCTTTTTTACCTAAAGGTGTGGGACATGCCTTCTTACTGGAAAGAACACCATATTGTCTCCCTGGGGCGTATTGCTCTGGCTCTTAATGAGAGTGAGCTGGAGCAACTGAACCTCAGCTCCATAGACACTGTGGCTTCCCTAAGCCAGCAGACAGAATGGACCCCCAGACAGGTAGGGAGATGTTGTTGAGTCTTTAAAATATTCTGTATTTATAATAGCTGATCTCACATTGCTGCTGCTAATTTCCTTATTAAAAATATATTTACATTTCTGAGTCTGTTTCTATTGACTGATTTTTTTCTTAGTTATGGGTCATATTTTCTTGTTTACAAGCCTAGTAATTTTGATTGGGTGATAGGCATTGTGAATTTTAAATTGTTGAGTGTTTGATTTAGTTATATTCCTTCAAAGTGTTGAGCTTTGTTCTGTCCTCCATTTAAGTTAGTTTCAAATAAGTTTGATCCTTTTTATGCTTCCTTTTCAGCTTTATTAGAGTGATTCCAGAGTGACCTTTATTATGTGATTAATTTGCCCCCATTATTGAGAAATGATTGTTTTCATGACTCTATGTGATGCTCCATGCATTTCAAGATCTCTCCACTCTGGCTGATGGGAATGTGAATTATTTCTTTTTTTCTCTGCCAGTCCTTTAAGGATTAGGGTCCCAAGCATTCTGTCTTTATGCCTCTTCTCATTCTACATGCTGTGGACCATCTTTGTAGCTCCAGTTTTCATCATAATTCCTAACCTCCAACCCAGAGGTTTTTCCCCCTCTACACCCATACTCATTCATTCAACAGCTGTTTATTGGGCATCTTCTTATGTCAGGTGCTATTCTTGGCACTAGCCCACATTAGTGAAAGAAATAGACAAGAATCTGGGTCTTCATGGAACTTACGTGCCTAGATCTCTCTCCTTGGATGTACCTAAGACTCAGTCTCCCTCAACTTACCTCATTGTCTTTACCCTTTGATTCTTCCCAACCCTAAACTTGCTCCTCCCATGTATCCCCCATTTCTGTGAAAGGCACTGTCACCCTTTCAGAAACTGGGAGTCATCCTTGACCCCTTTCCAATAAATCACCATAGGTTGACTATTCTGTTTTCTTAATTTCTATCAAAATTTGCCTCCATTTGTCTGTATTGTCACTGCCTCTCCCCTTTTCTCTCCCCTTCTTACATGGTTTGGGAATGTGAATTATTTCCAACTGCATATGAGCTCTAGAAATTGCTCAGGCTACTACTTTCTGATGGCTCTTTCCTTGCCTATGTGGAGTTTCACTCCTTATATGTGCAAATCAGCACTCGTACTCAAGAAGACATCTCTGCAGATTTCTGGAACTCTCTCCCCTTCTCCAGTATTTTGCTTCACAAATGATAGGTACCTTGGCCTCTCTGAACTTGGATCTCTGTATCCTCAACTTAGCTGAGCAATTGGACTTATTTGTGTTCCCCTTCCTGATTTGTGACCTGAAAACTGCCTTTGGACAGTAAGAAAGGGCAGTTTTAGGGCTCATCTTATTTTTCTTTCAGGATTATAATTCTGTTTTGTTCAGTATTTGAGTGCAGTTGTTTCATGTATCTTATTCAATTGTTTATGATGTGAGGACAATTTCTGTGTCAGCAAATCCCTCATGAGCTAAAGAAGACGTTCTCCTCAGAATTTTAATGGCTTCTCTTGGGAGAGGGCTTTAGAGTGTCTAATCTGCTGTACTTCTGGAAATGGAAACCTTAGCTTCTCCATGCTGTCTTTGTTCTCAGGCAGCAATCTCATTGGTCATTTTAGCACTAAGCTTATATCCTGCCTAATTAGCTACCCCATAAAAACATGCCTCTTATTTATTAGTTTTTGAAAAAGTCCCAGTATGATCTCCAATCATATAGTTGCCCACCCCTGAACAAACATTCTGGTCAGGGTTAGAGTATGTTGGTTGACCAGGCCTGCATCAGGGAGCAGGGTCCATCTCATTATGACCACATGAGCACAGAATGGTGAAGGGTATATGGTAGGCTGATTAAGGCCCTTCCAAAGGTGCCTACTTCTAAATTCCAGGAACCTATGAATATGTTACCTTATGGGGCAAAAGGGACTTTGAAGATGTGATTAATTTGAGGATCTTGAGATAGGGAGGTTATCCTGGATTGTTTGGGTGGGCTCAATGTAATCACAAGGGTCCTTATATTGCGAGGCAGGAAGTTCACAGATATAGAAGGTGATGTGGTAATGGAAACAGAGGGATACAGAAAGAGATTTTAAGGTGCTATGCTGCTGCTTTTGAAGATGGAGGATGGGGCCATCAGTCAAGGAATGTAGGCAGCTTCTTTGAAACTGGGAAAAGCAAGGGAATGAATTATCTCCAGACCACATCCTGCTGGCCCATTTTAGAATGTGAAATCTCTAGAACTGTAAGAGAATAAATTTTAGGCCACTAAATTTGTAGCAAGTTGTTACAACAGCAGTAAGAAACTAATACAGAGTATTTCTCTGTTATTAAACATAGGGAGAATAGACGCTAAGCAGGCAAAACCAATGCATGACCTCTGCTCTCATGAGTTTTTTGTATTCAGGGTTGCCATGTTCCATAGTGCTGAATGGTGCCATTCAAACAGAATACAGTGTGAGTGGTGCCCCCTGGAGCTGGGCAGCATGGGAGTCCTGGCCATGAGGATTAAAAGAGTTAATACATGTAAAACATTTTGAACATTGTCTGGTGTATAGTAATTAATAAAAATTAGCTGCTTTTATCATCATCATCATCATCATCAACACACTTCCTTTCTCTGGGCTAGCCTCCTTTTTTGCAAGTGGAGAGGGTTAGACCCAACAATCTGAGGTTCCTTTCACTCTGATATTCTGTAATCCTGTGACTCTGTGACCCCAAAACTGTTTTTGACTAGTTTGAGAAGTGCCACATCACAATTTTGCCATTAAAATCATTCTATTTGCAGACTGGGAGAAAAATCCATCCAACTTAGAAATGAGGGTATCTCTTTATTTCTTTTCCTTTGCACCAATTTTAATTCCCATGGATGGCAGTGAGATTTATCAATATGTTTGAAGAGGATATGAAAACCTAACATTTGCATACATCATTTGCAGTCAGTTCTTCAACTTTAGCTCCCAATCAAACCCTTAAATGCATGTTTCTAGATTAATAGTCAGACCTGACGGAGCTACATTAACAGATAGTTCAGTTCAAAAACCAATATAAGAAAAAAAAAAACTATTATAGAAGCCAGAGGGATAAGCAGAGAGATTGAAATCTCACAGCTATTCATTTTTCAGCAGTTAATATTGCCTAAAAGTGTTGGTATTAATTGTCTTGGAATCATTATATATACACTGGTCTAGTCATTCAAGGAAATATATTTGGACTTATCACCTTGTAGGCTGAGCTTGCATTTTCTGGGTTTCAGTAGCAAGGACAATTTAATACCACATCTTCAAAGTAATTTTATTTGAATTGTATTTTGGTACTTTCGTTTTGAAATGAACATGTCTGATAGTTGGGGAGCACAAATTGCCATGAGTCAACTGGTGAAACCTGATTGTAAAGACTTAATAAGAAAACTTTAAAGCTAACTTGAATTTCCATCCTTTCTCCATAACCAAACATGTTCACTGGCTAAGAATATAGGCTCTAGAGTCAGACTGCCTGCGTTTTGATCCTAGAAACGTCATTTTCTAGCTGTGTGACCTTGGCCTAGTTACTTAACCTCTTGGTGCCTCAGTTTTCTCCTCTCTGAAATAGGGATAATTTTTTAAAATTATAGATATGTGGGGTACAAGTCAGTATTAGTCCACAAACAGGCTTTGTGCAGGTGAAGTTTGGACCTCCAATTGACCCTCACTTCTCCTGGTTTAGGACCAGGTATGCTTTGGGATGCTACATGCCCCCTCCTTTACTCCCTCCCCTGGTAGTGTCCATATAGAGTTGCTAGGAGAATTGGATGGGAGAATAAGGTAGTCAAAAATAATGCCAGCATTCAATTAATGTTAGCAATTAATACTTTGGGTGCACATTTCTATTCAGTCAAAGACATTCAAGTGTAAGTGTGGTCTTATTGAACTTCCCCCTTCCTCAGCCCCATAGTAGCTTTCTAATCACGGAGGGCAACTTAATGAAGATATCGACCAGTCTGATTTGCAGAAATGAGGGAAATCTTCCTGAAGTCAGTCAATCACATGAAAGCAGCAAAATAATGCATGCCAAAGGAGTATACATTGCCTATGACTTCTGTAGGTCACTTGCTCAGATGTTATTCCATTCATTCGTCCATTGATTCACTCAAAAAGTAATTATTGAACTCCTACTGTGTGGCAGGCATTATTCTAGGTGCTGGGGGACACAATGGTCAAATATCTGGAAATGGACCTTGTCTGTGGGTAGTCTACTTAGTGTGGGTAGTCTTGTCTACTTGGTGACCCAGACAAACAGTGATCAAAGTCAAAAATCTAACAAATTGTAATAAGTGATACAGCAAATGGACAAGATACTCATGGAATAGTGAGGAGGGAGGCTGTTTGAGATGAAGGAGTCTGGAGGGCAGTCTTCTCAGAGGAGATGGCATTTAAACAGACCCAAGGGACCAGAGGCAATAGCCACATGAAAAATGGAATTCCATTGCAACATTTCACAATCTGTCTCAACACTGTAATGGTCCATATTGTGTGATGGGGATGATCAGCACTAAAGAGAGATGGGAAGATTGACTATATCCCTCTTACTTTCACTCCCATTCAGATGTTTGTCCTTGGATGTCTCCTTCCCACTTTTGCCTTGTGAGCTCCCATAATCGTTGTCACCTGCCCCCATGGGTACAGAAGGATCCGGACTTTATTATATGACTCATCACCGAGTAATTGGCTTAGATGCTTTCTCAGGTTCAACATTGGTAGATCAAATGAATCAGGGATTGTTTAGTTACAAGTGGCAGAAAATCCAACAAAAACTGGCTTGAGTCATAAAAGGAATTTCCCTAACTGAAAAGTTCAGGGAGAGAATTCAGGGATAACTGGATCCAGGAGCTTCAATGTTATGGTTGAGAATTTCATCTCTCATCCATTTTTGGACTTTGCTTTCTTTTGTGTTGACTACATTGAGAGGCAGGCACTCTCCTCCATGTGGCAAGTTCAAGCAGCTTCTTGTGTGTATCCTTCTGAGTTCAAGGCCAGAGTAAAGAAAGCTCTTTTACTATTTCCTTTAACAAAAAAGCCCTGACTGACTCTGGCTGGATCACATGCCAAATTCAGAACCAATCACTACAGTCAGGCTAAGAAATGAATTGATTGCTCAAGGCTGGGCCATATTATCAGTTCTGGAACTCAGAGTACAGTTAGCTTTGATTGAACCACACGAAGTAAGGTTGTGGGAGGGGTGGTTCTTTAGAGAAAGTAGTAAAAAATGAAGAGCCACTATGCTAGAATTACAGAGACCCTGGACACTAGCCCCTTGTAATTAAAATGTCTTAAAATGCTTTAACATCAAAGTATTTTATGTTCAACTCTCTGGAATTGAAGAGCGAGGGGCAAATGTATTTCTGTAGGACCACAGAGGGAGAAAAATTCATTCTGACTGAAAAGTCACAAAAAGCGACTTTTGAATTGACCCTGAAAATAAAAGGATGGCTGGATTCTAACAGTTGGAAGTGCAGAGGAGCATTTCAGGGACTGGCTTGAGCAAAGGCAGGGAGGCAGTAATTTTAGGGTTTTGTTGGAAAGTTGTGGAGACAGATGCTAGAAAAGCTCAGATCTGGATGCAGAAGAACTTCAATGTCCAAACTGTCTGAAGGTCATAAGAGTGACTGAAGGAAATGAGCAGCAGATACAAGCACAGGACACAAGTGCCTTTAATATTGGTGAAAGATATAAAATATTAATTGCCTAAAGATACCTTCTTCATAGATCAGGGAACACACTCAGTTGATGTAGCACCTTAGGGACATGAACCTGCCGTCAGTGACCAGGATGATTTGGAGAGGGAATTCTAGAGAGTAGAGTGGGGGATCAATCGGGAGGCTGCAGCAACAGCTCAGCTGTCCCCTCTGACTTTGGGATCTTGATCATCCCTGGATAGTTCATCTTTGATCCTTTCTCATTTTTTATAGGCTAAATCCATCCTGCAAGGGTTCCTGGATGATTCAGGCTATAATATCCAGGATCTGAAAAGCTTTCATTTAGTTGGACTTGGTGCAACCCTATGTGCTATGAACATCACTGAAATCCCACTTATAAAGATCTCAGAATTCAGGTAACCAAAATACCAGTGTGCACAATGGCAAATTATCCATCCATCCATCCATCCATCCATCCATCCATCCATCCATCCACCCATCCATCCACCAATCCAGATTTTCTCCACTTACTGATGCTTTGTAGCCTTCTGGGTTAATACAGGGAGTGGGGTTAGCTGGATCCTTTCTCAATGCTGAGCCTTCCTAACTTCTGCACATTGGTTTTTTATTTTTGACTGGAGTGTTCCCCAAGCTCACACTATCTCCTGCTCTCTTTAACCAGGGTAGTAGTGGCCAGAATTGGAACTCTGCTCTGTAGTGCCCATGTCTTGACTGAGTTTAAGAGGAAGGCAGAAGTCGTGTTTGGGGATCCCACCAAGTGGACCAGCTCTGTCTTGCAGGAGCTGGGGACCATCGCAGGTAAGAGCCACCCTGAACATGCTTTTTTCTCTCTTTCCAAACTTAAATGTGAGGAGAAAAATAAAATGAATCCTTGGCCACGTGTAGCAAACATCAATGGAGTTACAGGAGGACCTAGATTTCATGATTTGAAGTTTGAGAGAGTAGGGTCTGAAAATATGCCTTTTAAACAAGCTCTCTTGGAGATTGTTGTGTGCACTAAAGGTTGAAAGACACAAGAATGTGATTTAATTGGCCCCAAATAGGTTTATACACAATTTGAAAGTGTGTAAATTGAAGCTCCTTCTGGGCATGCATTTCACAGCAGGAAACCAATCAGGGCTAATGTGACCCACATTTTTTTTCTGAGTTGATTAAGGAACTTGATTCTCCAGTGTGATTTTCAGGGCCTTTTGTGAGGGATGATGCTTGCCTAGAACACTCAGATCTGTACATTATGCAGCACCATTAATAAAACAAGCGGAGTTCCGATGGCTTGAACTAAACCCTCGTGATTCCTTTTCCTCCCCAGCTGGATTAACTAAGGCAGAGCTCCGGATGCTTGACAAGGATTTGATGCCATATTTCCAACCATCAGCAATAAAATGCTTTCCTGATGAGATATTCAAAGTAGGTGCTCAGTTCTTCAAGGAGAAATGGGAGCCTGACCCCATTTCAAATCACACAAGGAAACAGGTGACAGGCCTTGGAATTTAAAGGCTTGCAACCAGCCTTCTGGTGATGGGGCCAGGGAAGATCAGTATGCCAACAATGAATGGTCACAGGATAATTTTAGGTGGTTTTATTTTATTTTATTGAGACATGGGCTCACTCTGTCACCCAGGCTGGAGTGCAGTGGCATGATCCTGGCTCACTGCAGCCTCAACCTCTAGGACTCAGGTGATCCTTCTGCCTCTGCCTCCTGAGTAGCTGGAACTACAGAATTAAACTATGCCCGGCTAATTTTTGTATTTTTTGTAGAGATGAGGTCTCACTATGTTGCCTAGGTTTGTCTCAAACTCCTGGGCTCAAGCAATTCTCCCGTCTTGGGAAAATTGGGAGAAATTCTGGGATTACAGGCATGAACCACTGCACCCGGCCCAATTTTAGGTTGTTTTTTTTTTTAAAAGAGTGGTTTTTTCTTAAAAGTTTAATTTATGGTTTAATTGTAACTATTTTATGGACACTTTCTCTTTATAACAAGTGGTACTGATTTTCTATTTATGGTGGTGTGACAAGTTCATAAACCCTTATGCAAAACCTTTGGGACAGATATAGTTCAGAATCCAGATTTTAAGAAGATTATGTTGTTCAGGTACTGTGTGTAACTCAATACCCCCAACAGGGTATGGGGAAGCACTTTGTAAGCAAACACATTAGTATTTCTATGAAGAAATCAGTGACAAGTCACACTAATTGAAATAAATGGAGTCTATAAATAAATAGTCTCACATCAAGTCAGGTCAGGTTTTACTAATAAATAAATTTGTATTAAAATTCGGAAAAAACTTTCAGTTTTAATACTTTTTGAACTTTGGAATTGCAGATGAGAGATTGTGGACCTCTGTAACATTTCCTTTTAAAATAAATTTAAGAAAAAATATTTTAGTTGATTTAAAGACAAATATTAAGAAAACCACAGTATTACAGGTGATAAATCACTGTGGAAAAAATTGAGAAGGTGGAATTGGATCAAAGTCAGGGAAGTACAGTATTCAGGGAGACGTCATTGTTTCCTATCTATGTTCAAGATTAGGTGAGTGTTTGGTGGGGACAGTTGGCTCTGCGGAGGGAGACTCTGGTGTTCTTGCTTGCTGTGTATTATGGGAACACATTCAGTCCATCCACTTTGTGGATAAGGCACAAAAACCAGTTTAGACACACTCCCATGATGCCACGTCATTGGTCAATTTCAAGACACACAGCCTACCGTGAACCTCTTCAGCACCTCGGACAGCTCCCAGCACAGAGCAGGTGTAATAACTTTGTGGACAATAAACAGCAGTTCTTAAGACCATTGAGCTAATTCCTGCTTTCCCTTTGGGGCACTCAGCTTGGAACAGGCAGCTTAGTCTTGAATGCTGGCATTTTGGTAAGCTCTTTCCTTTGGTCTGGTTTAGAGTACAGTTGTGCTGCTTTTTTGTTTGGGTATTTGTCTATTCCAGAAATTCCTATTGGCCGTGTACATTGTGATAGGCTCCAGGCTAGGTGCACCTGGGGATGCATGGGTGAAGGAGTCATCACAAAATGCCTTCAGGACCCTGGAAAGTAACATAAAAAGTAAGCTGGGGACCAAGGTAAACTGAGAACCCTGTCTAAATGGGGAGGCTGCATCTCATCTCTAGCACATTAATGCAGTGTGATCATGTGGGCCCAGTATTGCTGAATCTTCTTCTCTCTCTCTTTTTTAAAAGAAGAAACCAGAAATCTTCATTTTCATGTGGAATCTACTGATGGTTAAATGTTGGCAGCCAATGTGAATTTATTTTTGAAAACACAGTGCAGTTGGCCTAGAGATTCAACCTGGTCTATAGGTCACAAGTTAGCAACACTGGAAAAATAGACAATTTCTATAATACAGACTCTGTGTAAATGGTAGATGTAAGCCAGAAGGGCACTTGTGTTTCCTCCCCCCATGCGTGTGTGGGTGTGTGTGTGTGTGTGTGTGTGTGTGTGTGTGATGACAGGATAGGAGGTGACACTAAATCTTGGAGGACAGGGTAACTAGGTAGAGAGGGAGGAACAGCATTCCAGGCCAAAGGAAGTGCACAAAAAGGTGCTGCCTTCTGGGGACTGTGAATATTGATGCTCATTCTCCTGGGGTGAGGTGTGCCAGGTGAGGCTGGAGAGATGGGCAGGATCCAGAGCTTTTCCATGTCCAGAAGCCTGAGCTATGTCCTGGAGTGAGGTGCGGATAAAGGTTCTAAGCACAGGAATATGATTCCAGGGAGGCATCTACCTGGGCAGAAGAGGAGGAGAGTGTGATGAAGAAGAAGTGAGAGAATGTAAGCACTTTTCCCTCATTCTTTGGGGCCCTTAGAAAATAAGCAGGATACCCCTGGAGTCCCCTCTGCAAGAGCAAAATCCTGCCATCCCACCTTATTCTGTCTGGCTTTACTGGAACTAGTCATGAAGTCCTTTGAGCTGGTGGTGGTGTCAGAAAATGCCTTGCTTAGAGTCCTCAAAGACACACACTTAGTGTGCCTGACACAATTTCCTACTCATGTTGTTCATGGCAGACATCACTAACAGATTACTACACTTTCCTCCTCTGCTCCCCAGTAGAACTCATCACATGGTGCTCAGGCAGTCATAGCAAAGGATCAGAATCAATCGGCACAGGAGATGAGTTTTCTGTGCTGCTCCACAGAGAACCTATGTCACTTGCCCAAGGTGACATGGCTAGCTTATGTCAGAGCTGGACTTTGCCCTACATACCAGTGTGTCCTGAGACGAAGGGCCCAAAGAATTGGGAAGGTGCCTTGCCTGGTATTAAATAACAGTAAGCCATACAATGAGAAAATCATGACTCCCTTTCCAAGTCTCCTTTAATACTTCGGATTGCTTCAAGCAGCAAGCGTCAGTTTGCAGCTAGAATGTCTTTAACACCTCCACAACACTTTTTATGTCCCCTCCCTCCTTTTTAAGAGGTCATGGGTTCAGCCGTTGTTGGCCAACAAAGCTCACTAGGTGAATTCAACATTTTTTTGGGCTTTTATTTAATGTTTACTTATGGTAAATCCTGCTGGTGTCCAATTTTAGGAAATTTCCTTTTTAAAATTTCTATTTTAAAATACATTAGTTAGCCGGGCTCGGTGGCTCAGCCTGTAATCCCGCACCTTTGGGAGGCTGAGGTGAGTGGATTGCCTGAACCCACGGGTTCGAGACCCGCCTGGGCAACGAGACCTCTTCTCTACAATAAATCAAAAAATCAGCCGGGCGTGGTAGCGCGTGCCTGTAATTCCGGCTACTCGGAAGGCTGAGGCGGAAGGATCGCTGGAGCCCAGCAGGCGAGGCTGCGGTGGCCGGGAGCGGCCACTGCACTCCAGTCTGGGCGACGGAGTGAGACTCCAACTCAATAAATAAATAAATAAATAAATAAACAAAAAATAAATAATAAAATACATTAATTTTGGTAAGCGAAAGAGTGATCTAATTTTAAGGAAACATCTTATAAAGGAGCGAACGTGATACATGGGTATGACAAAGTTAGGCCCCTCTGAGCGCTCTGCCGCCTTTCCCTTCCCCAAGGAGCTGTCCGCGGAGCAGATCGCCTCCTTGGGTCCAGAGAATGCCGCGGCGGTGACCCTCGCTCAGCGCCGGCAGCTCAGCGTGCTACAGCTGCAGAGCCTTCAGCGGGCGCTAGATGGCGCCAAGACTCACTCCTGGCAGGAGGCGCCCGCGAGCTTCAGTCCCACCGGAACTCCCTCCTCGCGGTCTCCCCCAGGTGAGCCGAGTCGCCTCCTGCCCCATGGTCCAGCCCTACCCCCTTCCCTGTGCTCCCTGCAGGGCCTAGGGCAGGAAGATTCCAAAGATTCAGAGTGAGGTCTCTGGTAGTCATTGGGTGAATCCTGCACTCGCAGAAAAGCCCCAAGTCCCTACCAAGCTTCACAGAGATGGTTCTCAGCCCTGGCAGCACTTTAAAACCACCCGGGGGAGCTTTTAAAATCTTCCAGTTCCCCGGGCTCCACCCAGAACTCGTTGCCTCAGAATCTCTCAGGACTGAATCCATTTCAATGTCTCCTTTGTATCCTCCCTCTGTGCCACTGTCCAGTATTAATGACTTGTATAAATGCTGGGCACCTGTGGTGTTCCAAATTTGCCCTGGGGCTGGGAATGCAGGGGTGGGCAAGATAGATAAGTCCCTCCTGTAAGTGAAGACGATGATTTCACATCCGATAAGGCCAGGGAAGAAAATATGCGGGGGGAGTGATGATGACTAAGGGCTGAACTAAGATGGAATAGTGAGGAGGCCTCACCAGGGGGTGGCATTTGACCCTGGGGGTCTGGCTTTCCTTCCCCTTTCTCCTCCCTGCCTTACTTACTCCTCCTTTCCCTGCACTTTTTCATTTCTTTGTGACTCCATTCTGTCTTTAGCACCATATCTGAATGGCAGTCTGGAGACACAGCTTCCCACAAGGTGTGTCCCCTTCCCTCACTGAGCTCTTAGTGCAACCAGGGGTGAGGGGAGACATGCATGCCCAGGCAGCCATGAGGCAGGGTGCTGGGTGCCGAGATGGGATACGCAGGGATAGGCTTGGGGGAGGGGGGGGAGGAAAGCTCAAGTCAGTGATGTCTCAGTTGAGGCGCAAGGTGAGGATAAGATAGGCTTAGCCAGGTAGATAATGTCCCTGGCAGAAGGAACAGCATGTGCAAATAACCTAGAGAAGAAAGAGAACGTGGTGTTTAACTAAAACCTCCACTCTGCCTTTTCTTGCCTTGAAACATCTGCCTCTGTTCCACTTCCTGCCTTCACTTGGAAGGGCAAATTGGAGTCGTCCCTGTGTCTGCAGCCACCAGTGGCCAGAGGTGGTGCTTGCAAACAGAAGCCATTCCCTTTGATGTATTATTATTATCTTAAAAAATGTTTTCACTGAAATATAATATGCCCACATTTAAAAATTATTTTTGTGTCACAGTGTTTTGTACAGATAGATAATGTACACAATAGGTAATGCACAGGGTTCAAAAAACATAAGGCATCCGGGCTCGGTGGCTCAGCCTGTAATCCCATGCCTTTGGGAGGCTGAGGTGAGTGGATTGCCTGAGCCCGCGGGTTCAAGACCCGCCTGGGCAGCGAGACCTCATCTCTACAATAAATCAAAAAATCAGCCAGGCGTGGTAGTGCATGCCTGTAGTTCTGGCTACTCGGAAGGCTGAGGTGGAAGGATTGCCGGAGCCCAGCAGGCGAGGCTGCGGTGGCCAGGAGCGGCCACTGCACTCCAGTCTGGGCAACCGAGTGAGACTCCAACTAAAAAAAAACCAAAAAACATAAGGCCTGAAAAGGCAAGTAGTGAAACCTTTTTCTCCATCCTCTGCCCCCCAGCCACCCAGTTCCCTTCCCCAGAGGCAAGCAATGTTACCAGCTTCTTGTGTATTTGTTCAGAGATGTTCTATGCATACACAACAAATCAAATGTGGATTGTCTCTGCACCCTTACAAAAGCATATTATATACCTTGTTCTGCATATTGCATTCTTCACCTGACAATATGCCTTGGAGACAGGTCCACACCTGTGCACCAGAGCTGTGTAATTGTTGGTTTTGTGGTGATGCTGTACTATATTCAACCAGATCTCTGTAGATGGATATTTCCATTGTTTCTATTTTTTTGCTGTTACAAACAACGCTGTAGCCCATGACCTTTTATCATTCGTGTATGTTCATGTATGTCTGTATGATAAACTCTTCAAAGTGCAATTGCTGCATCAGAAGGTATGTGCATTTGTAATTTTGATGGACATTGTCAAATTCCCTGCAGAAAGGCGGGACTCATTTTCTCTTGAAGCAGCTGTGTCATAAAGTGATGAGGGCCCTTTAAAAAGATGTTCCCTATATGTCCCCAGCCAGGCAGGATCCTGGATACCCTTCCTTCCTCCATTCACCTCACAGACCTGAGCGAGGGCTGCTGGTGAACCTTCCTGTGGGCCAAACCCTTAATCTCTTATTCCGGAATTTGCTTAATAATCAGAATCATCTGGGAAAGATGTTTAAAACACAAATTCCTGGGCCTCCTCACCAATTTGCTGAATCAGAATCTCCAGGGGAGGATCCTGGAATTTGCATTTTTAAAATTTTCATTATTTATTTATTTATTTATTTATTTTTTGAGTCGGAGTTTCACTCTGTCACCCAGACTGGAGTGCAGTGGCCGCTCCCGGCCACCGCAGCCTCGACCTGCTGGGCTCTGGCAATCCTTCCGCCTCAGCCTTCCAAGTAGCTGGAAATACAGGCATGCACTACCACGCCCGACTAATTTTTTTTTTTTTTTTTTGAGTTGGAGTCTCACTCTGTCGCCCAGACTGGAGTGCAGTGGCCGCTCCCGGCCACCGCAGCCTCGCCTGCTGGGCTCCGGCGATCCTTCCGCCTCAGCCTTCCGAGTAGCCGGAATTACAGGCATGCGCTACCACGCCCGGCTGATTTTTTTTTTATTGTAGAGATGAGGTCTCGCCTACCCAGGCGGGTCTCGAACCCGCGGGCTCAGGCCATCCTCTCACCTCAGCCTCCCAAAGGCGCGGGATTACAGGCTGAGCCACCAAACCCGGCTTAATTTTTTGATTTATTGTAGAGATGAGGTCTCGCCAGTTGCCCAGGCGGGTCTCGAACCTGCGGGCTCAGGCAATTTACTCACCTTGGCCTCCCAAAGCACGGGACTACAGGCTGAGCCACTGAGTCCAGCCGGAATTTACATTTTTAACACGCTCCCAAGACTCTTATGATTAAGGCAGATTTGATACATGCTGATTCACACAGTCTCATTCAGCTCTCACTCCCCCACCTCCCCTTCCCTTTGGGCTCGCTATTCCCACTTAACAGATGAACAAATCAGGGTTTGGTGTTAAGTGTCCCAGAGAGACACTCAGGGCGTTTGGGTGTGATGCCTCCGCCCTCTCTGGCTGCCGAGACCTCATGTGTCCTCTCATCTTGTGTTTGCTTTTAGGAACACCCATCTGCTGGGGTCTTTGGCTTGGCTGCCCGCTGCTGGTCCCAATGGCCAAGGCCCTGTGGTGAGTGACCTGAGCACATCACCCTGCCCTGTGATGTCCCAAACAGCTGGCCAAGGCATGTAGAGACAAAGGACGTTTCAGACTGCGGGAGACCGTTCCTGGACCAAGAGCCTCGACTAGGGCAGGGAGACCATCTTGCAAATCCTTAAGCCAGACCATCTCCTCAGCAGGGATCCCATTGCTGTCCCATTTCGGCTTATTTTGTTTTCAGCTTGGAGACAGAGAACCAGTGGGGAAGGAAGGGTGTTTTCTGTTAACAGCATAAGGCCCTTACATACAAGTTACTGCCCTCCCTCCAGAGGGTGACCAGTACAGGAAATGTGCCATTATAGCCAGGGCCTGCTCTGGTTTCTCCTCTGGCTACATTGGATTTCTCCTTACTCGGTACCTAGCAGAGCTGAAATAAAGAATCCCTCAACAGAAACCAATATTCCTGCCTGATTGCTGGGACTAATTGATGTTTTGGTGGGCATTGCATTGCTTGGAAATTAAAGCATTTAACATGGCTCAACGTTAAATCAATTTAAAATACATTTTCCAGACGCCTTCCATTTCCTCGGGAGTCAGTTGAATGAATGACTGTGGAGTTATCAGTTAAGCTTTCAAAATATTCCTTTTTTTTTTTTTTTTGGTAGAGGTGGTGGCTCTTGTGGTCTTAAGTTGCTTTGGGCTTTGGAAGATGGGTTGAAATAAAAAATAAAAATGCATTGGGTAAGTCAGTCATTGATGTGATACTGGTGCAGTCAAGCAAACCCAATCCATAGCTTGTTGTTCTGGGATAAAGTTACTTCTGGAAGTTGCCAGGTTACCTTTGGCCTTAGGTTCAGGAAGTGACAGTGCAAGAAAGAGGAATCTCCCAGGTGTTACCTCTTATCCAAGACAGAAATCCAAGCTGCTTGGCATGGCATTCCTCAATTGGCAAGCTATGCATCCTGGACACTTCTGTTCTGCCACCAGTACACCTTGGGTTCCCCTCTTGGTCACTCATCCACAGGCGATGTCTCATTCAGAGATGAGAAGAAAAGCCTGTGTGAGTTTCCAAGAGTCTGTGATGTTCCATGAGAAGTGGGTGGATTTTACAAGCAGCATTGATAGGGATTGTAGAGTATGGTATGTATTTTCAGATGTCACATGGTTATCACAGACAATCAAAAAGCTGTGGTGTGGGCCTGCAGGTGTTATTTGGGTTTGATTTGGCTTTCTTTTGTCCTGGCGGGGAAGTGGCAGCAAATGTTGCTTCTCAAGCATAGACCTTTTATCTTGTTACAGACAACACCAGCCCCCAGTGTTGCTGGGCTGGATCCACTGCTTGGAGAGGGAGGATGCTGGGGGGAGCACGTGTCTGTGCAGATTCCCCCCAGGAAGGCCTTGGATCCCACTCAGTACTCCCACTTTCTACAGGCCTTGGATGATACTGGCCAACTAAAGGCAATCAGTAACAAAATCAGCTCTCCTTTGAATCAGACGTCCCTCCACCAACTTCATGTGACTTTTGTGTCTCACCTCCCTTTTGATCACTTGTTTCATCTAATTCCTGGGTCATTCAGCCATCTTGAATAGTAACAATGGCTCCCACTATGGAGGACCAACTCTGGGCTAGGCTGCTTCAAGGGCTTTGACTGTATTATTAGCTCATTTCACCTTCATCATGACCCTGCCAGGTAGTTCCTGTTAGGACTCCCATTTTCCAGATGAGGGGACTGAACCCAAGAGATGCTGAAGGACTCTTGTCTAGGCCTCCCAGATAGGAAGGATTTAAATCCTGACTTCTTTATCTCTACATGGTGCTGCCTGCTGGATGGGTCTCCTTTAACTACTTTAATAAGTCAGATCAGAGAGAGATTCTGTAAATCTCTTCACCTCCTTCTCAGGTGGGAGGCCAGCTTGCCTCACAGCACATGTAATTGGTGATCGCCTCAGGCAGGAAGACAAGTCTAGCTTATGCCCTGCAGGATCCCCAGGGTCTCAGGTTGAAATTCACAGCCCTTTGCACATGGGATAGTAGCAGGTCATGCAGGCAGGTGCTGCTCCCTTTCACCTTTCAACGTCAGTCTCCCGATGGACTCCCAGCCAGCATCTTCCACAGTCTTTCCAGCTGGATGCAGGGACTGCAGTCATTTGCATGCAGGTCACAATGTGTTGGCTGCAGTTCTGATTGGTCAGGACCTCTGCCACACTGGTTATTAAATATTCTGAATATCATCCCAGCTACAGCCCCTACCTTCAAAACTACTCCAGAAACCAAGCCTGGCTTGGTGGGGCCTAGATATCTTCCTGCAACTTCAGCCTGCTATCTAGTGGGACTTCGAGTGAAGATATTCTTTCTAGTCCTGGTACTCAGGGTTTGAGCAGCAGCTGTACTGTCAAAGAGAGATTGTTGTGTCTTGGTGTGTGTGTGTGTGTGTGTGTGTGTGTGTGTGTGTGTATTTGGCTTTACTGAAGAAATGCTGCTGTTATTGAAGAGTTAATACCCAGCAGACAACTGAATATTTAAATATAAGGCATTTATTTGTCCTTAAAAATTCACCATAAAGAAAAACAAAATGATGAACTTTGTAGCAGCTTGGATGGAATTAGAATCTGTAATACTCAGTGATTTATCACAGAAACAAAGATCTGAGTACTACAAGTACTCACTCATAAGCAGACCCTAAACATTTATCATAATACTGTAAGAAAGGGATTGACAGTAGGGGGACACTGCCGGCGGGGAGAAGGACTCATAACACCAATAAGTATCAAACTTTACCTGTATGGTGACCACTTATGTACCTAACCCTAATTGATTGTACCCCACATCTTCAAAAAAATTTTGCTTCTTGAAGGGCCTTTAAAATATGTATATTGTCTTCCCCCATACAAATATTTATATCTATATATAAATATATATATAAAATTCTGCAATATTATATATATATGTGTATTTATATATATAATATTGCAGAATTTTCAGGCCACACAGTGTCTAGCTGAGACCTCTGCAAAGTGTGCATTTTGAAGTAGTCTTGAAGTGAGTACTATCACTACAATTCCACTCAAGATCTAGTGATTCCTGGAATTCTTTAGCCACTATAGGTGGTTCATTTTTTACTTCTCTGCCTTCACTGTCCTGATTACTGGTTGTTTTAGAAAAGAACATGGGCTTGTCTGTCCCATGGAGATATCTGCAACTCACCAGCAGGTGAGGTCTTCGCCTGTTTTCAACTCTATCCTGGCCTTTTATGAGCCAGCCTAGATAAATGCTGATGGCATCTAGAGGGAGGCAATGGTAGGGGCTGTCCTTTCCCAGGAGAACTCTGGCTCTGAGGAATCCTCTCCTGTCTCTGAGGCCCTCTGACATCCCTGTGTGTGGTAATTGGATGATTGTTCCCAATAAATCTGCTTACTTCCTTTATTAGGATTGTACAGGGGATTCTGTAGTGCATCTTGATAGGTAGTCTACTTCCCTACCCTGTTCACTTGGGACTTTGGTCATCAGAATGTGAGCAGATGCCTCTTGGACTTGACCTCTTGGAAACTGCTTCTCCATGTGAAGGAACATGTGGATTAGACCTGAACTCAACCTACACCTCATAGCCAAACTGAGCTAAGCAGAACCTAGCTGAGCTCAGCTGAGCCAAGCCCAGTAGGGCCACAGCCAATCTGAAGACTCAGAAGCAAGAAGTAAACATTTGTTATGGGGATCCATTGAGATTTGGGGTAGTTACCGTGACAAAAGCTGACATGTACATCATGTCTTCAGCATGCTCTCCTGGCACAGTGCTGGTCCCATTCTATTGATAGGAAGATGATACACTTTCTCCTGAGCTTCAGCCTTCCCATCAATTAATGTGTACACTATGCCCATTTGTCAAGTTCTTCTGCCTCTAGAAAGTGCTATGCTCCTTGACACCTGACAATGGCTCCTAACTTCTGACCTGTGCCCATTGATTTCCCATCTCCAAGAGCAGGGGTCATAGAGATTGAGTACAAGAGGAAAGCTGAGGTCAGAGTTTATGCTCATAACATGGGTGCTCTGCCTACTTTGCCATGGAGACTTTGTCTCATGACTTACTGAACTACTTCACCTGGAGCACTTATTGTTCCAGCGGTCATTCCCTTCAACTCTACAGTTTAGCTGTACTCCCTGGTACAATCAAAGCCCTTTTACCTGGAGTTACCCAGAAGGATTTTCAGATCAAGTAGTAGCACTTGAGATATGTGCAATGGCCCATCCTTAGGGAAGAACATTCCAGTTGAAAAATTCATCTAGCTTTCCCTCTGGCGTGTGATCATTTTCTCTGCTCAAGCTGGAAGTTGAAAAACCCTTTGAAGTGGCTTAGATCAACGAGTCTGATCTTGAGCGTCCTTCTCCCTGGAGATCTGCCCCATCTTTATCCGCTCCCTGCCATGCCAGGTCCACTGAGAGCTCACTCTCCACCAAGTTCCTCTTTGATCCTCCCTGGCATCTTGGGACAGGGAGCCTGACATGCTGATGGGCAGCCTGGTGGGTTTCCAGTGGTACCCAGTCCAGCTCCAGGACCTGTCACACTAGAGAGGGTTTGAGGTTGGAGGAATGGACATGATAATTTACCAGCATGTATCCCACCTGAATATAAGCTCCTGTGGGCAGGAACCTTATTTCTTGTTCATTGCAATATTGTGACTGCCCAGAAGCCCCCCAAAAGCTGTTGTGATTGATGTTCATTACCTATTTACGGAGTGTATGAGTAAACGCACTTCCCTCCTCACACAAAACTGAACTAAATAGGACCTTAATCTGGCAAAGATGGGAAACTTCAATTTCACTTCAGGAGATGGGGGAGATAGGATCAGAATATATTCATTTAACAAACATTTATGGAGAACCAGGTTTTTTGCAGGCCCTGTGCTACAGAAACAGCAGTCCACAAAGCCCTGCTCTCAGTGAGCTGACATTCTGCTGCAGCTGGGACTGGGGAGTGGTGAAAGAACAAGCTTTAATTAAAAATCACTTGGTCAGGACAGGTCTCATTGAAAAGATGAGGACCGAGCAAATACTTGAAGGAAGTGAGAGAGGAAACCTGCATGTATCTATTAAATAATCTAGGCAAGAGAATGAGCAAG
>NW_007249668.1:7202-8413 GCF_000164805.1 Carlito syrichta | reverse complement strand
CTTCATAAAGGTAGTACACTTACAGCACTATCACCTCTAAATGTCAAACCACTCAACATTTTTTTAATGTCAACAAAATTCCAGCATGAGTTTTTAAGGAACCACAATATTCCAATAAATTCAATGAATTTCATTAATACTCAATTTGAACTAAGAAAATCAAGCAAGGAAAAGTTGTTCTGCTGAGTTAGAGGGTTCAGGAAGACCATAGTTCAAAATATCTTGAGGAGTTAATCCAATGCAGGCATTCCACTTATAATGCCTTCTCTATACATATCAGGACTTTCGCCTACATAACTGTGGAGGCTGACCAGGCTGCCTTGCTCAAGCTGACAATTGTAACAGTTACTGAGTGCTGCAGCTGTTAGTGACAGACATCACACCTACTGAAAAATAGTGCCACCCCACAAGCTCACCTGCCCACCATTTGGAGTCAATCTGATGAATTCAGCTCTAGCCAAATCTCCTTAAGATTTAGAAATTTTTCATAAGAGACTCACCCCTAATTATTCATGGACTTGTTCACACCACCGTAGTACTTCTCCCAGAACCACTGTCTGAGGTGCTGAGTGTGACATTGCAAAAAGTATGGTGGTTCCTCAAATAATTATGTATAAATTACAAAATGGCCTTGTAGTTACACTTCTTGAAATATATCCAAAAGGGTTATAAATTTCATACACTAATAAACTTAATACAACTATTCAAAGTAGTCAAATGAAGGAAGTAACTCAGATGATCATGAACTGACAAAAAAATGAACAAAATATACTATATCATTTTTTTAAGTTGTATAATCTTGTTTTCAAAAGGAATAAATTAGTAACATACAGTAACCCTTGAATGAATCTTGAAAACATTAGGCTGTGTGAAATAAGGTAAACACTGAAGTCCACCTATCACATTATCTCATTGATATGGAATATGTAGAACAGGAAAGCCCAAAAAGACAGAACTCAGATTACCTTTTGCCTCAGATCAGAGCAGGGGAAATGAGGAAGGACCACTGAACCAAATAATGGTGTTTGCTGCACAGCATTGTGAACATACTAAGTGTCACTAAACCATGCATTTAGTCATAGCTAAACTGGAAAATTCTGTCACCCAGTGTAGAGTGCAGTGGTACAATCATGGCTCATCACAGCCCAGACCTCCTGTGCTCAGGTGATTCTCCTGCCTCAGCCTTCTGAGTGGTTGGACCCATAAGTGCA
>NW_007249668.1:2386-6517 GCF_000164805.1 Carlito syrichta | reverse complement strand
GGCAGGTATTTAAGTTGATTGGGTGATAGTCTATTTTAAGTCATCACAAAATAGCAGGCAAATGGGTGGGTTATTTAAATAACTGTAGCCATGGTGATGAGGTCTGTTTATGTCATGTAGGTCATGAAAGACTGCTTTATGTATTAGGGTCTGTATTTTCTGCATACGTCATGAGGGCTGCTTGCAATAGATTAAGTTATCCTGTTTTTTATGGCTAAAAGACAAACTTGGAGTAGAAAAGCAAACAGTACAAAGCAGTCTTGGGGAATGACTGTAAATTATCAATACCTATCTCTGGGAAAATTGTTCTGTCCTTGGCTATGACTAGAGGGCAAATTAAAGTGAACAGCTAGAAAAACATGACAAAGCTAAGTAATGTTAAAATAGCTGCTTTTTGGCTATATCAAATTCATCTTGGTCTTTTATCCTTTTATCACTCTATCTTTTTATTTTTAAATATTCTTATTTATAGCTGGGAACAGGAATGAAGGTCAGTCTTCTGTAACATCTCCCTGCTCGATTGGAGTGTAGCAATGTACTCACCTGTCTAAAGTGAGAGGAAAGGATGAGGAAACAGGAGCCAGTGGAGTTATTAGAATATATATATTTTTTGAGTTGAAGTCTCACTCTGTCACCCAGGCTGGAGTGCAGTGGCATGCTCCTGGCCACCGCAGCCTTGACCTGCTGTACTCTGCGATTCCTTCGCCTCAGCCTTCCAAGTAGTTGGAACTACAGGCACGTGCTCCCACGTCCGGCTAATTTTTGATTTTATGTAGACACACTGTTTCGCCAACTTCCCCGGGTGGGTCTTGAGCCTGCAGACTCAGGCAATTCACTTGCCTTGGCCTCCCAAAGTACTGAGACTACAGGCTGAGCCACAGAGCCCGGCCTAGAGTATTTTTAGTGTCTATACACAAAGTACTGTGTAAAACCATATGAAAGGAGGTACCTATAGAAACATAGAAAAAATTTAGTTTAATCTTTTTTGCCACAGCATAGCCATTTTTGCTTAGACTATACCCCGGACACACTTTGAATCTAGCAGAGATTAGATATAGGTAGATTAGTTTCCAATAGTCAGGTTTTAGGAAATATCCAGACATTTCACTGCAGGCCAAGTGGCAACCTACCCCATCCCCTCAGCAAATTTCTACCAGATGAAAGACAGGAACAGAGCCATAGAAATGATAATAGACCACCTTTTGCTCAAGGATTTTGTGTATTGCAAATGTCTGACAAAAAGTCTCTTAGAGGAAAACCTCCTTCCCATCTAGCCCACCACCTGAAGGCATAAAATTCTAATGTCTGGCAAGCTTAAGATCTAAGACTCCTGTGACTGCAATCAACATCAGTGACCCACAACCCAGGACACACTTTCAGGCCAAAATTCCCCTACCCATTGGCCCATCAATATACCCATTGTGTGGCCCTTTGGAGCCACAGTGGCCTCTGAGTGTTGACCCCCTTTCCAATATGTGAAAAGTGAATAATAAACTTTATCTCTTACTACTTTCTTACTTGGTTGCAGTCTTGCATTATTCTCATGGCCTCAGCACAGGCTCCGGCCCATGTTGCTCAGTTTCAGTGTACACTACTAGAGTTAGTAATACTATAATCAGGGCCATTATAACTGCTGTTATGACATATTAAGTCTTTGCTGGTAAAATGTAGTTTTAAAAAGTTATCCCAGGGGGCTTAATACTTGCTACAGGAGTTCAGGCTGTTTTTATTGTTGTATTAGTGTAAATTCACATGTGAATGTTCTCACTGCCTGTGCTGCAGGAAAACAGAGAGATCATGACACCGAGGCTGTCTTAGGAAGTAGCGGTTTATTAGCACCAGTGAAACTCAGTGGGCTAATGCTCCAAAGCTGAGCCACCCAAAGAAAGAGAAGAGGGGTTTTATCTGTTAAAGTAAGGGAGGGGTCGGGTTAGATGACTATACAGTACAGTTTTCATTGGAATTACAAGGCTGTATTTAGCAAAACCGGATTTTCAAAGAACAAATTGTCTCCAGGGTATACATGACAAGTGGGGATTGTAAACCAATAACTTCACAAAGAGAGGATGTGGGAGTAAGGTTGTGAATGGTTTACCATCTTGCATTTCCAGGAAAGCAACCTTTTGCAATTTTGTTTTCTAACATTTCATGTGTAGCAGATCTGGAACTTGCTGGTTGATTTTAAAAGGAATAATTTAAACTGTTTTCAGCCCTTCTCTGCCACATCTGTTTCTTTCAGCTTTGTGATAATGATTTATAGGCAGTTATGAGGGAACTTTTTTTAAATAAAGACTTTAACAAGAAAATATAGATAGCTTGAGAAAGTCTGGACAAAAAAAATATTTGACAACATTAGTTTGGAGACATGCAGTTAGGTTTTAGTTTAAATTGTAGGGAATAGTAATAGACAAGATAGTTTAAAACAGGTAGCATAACTGATGTAACTTTATGATAATTGATATACTAAAAAGGGAAGGCAGAGAACAGGCAAGTTCCCCTTCAGAAATTGACATCTCTTGGCTTCTAAAGGGAGGAGTGGGAAGAGGGGATGTTTTTTACAGAACATATTATAGTTTGCAGGAGACTTGTAAGATATTGTAATTTACAAATTTATGAGCTGAAAGGTGGTCTTATTATTTATATCACTTTGGTTGGTTAAGGGGGTGTTATTGGTATTCCACTTTTGATAGAAATATTACCTGAAAATTTAAACATTATTTCCTGTTTTAACAAAAACAGTCACACTTCAAACAAAGAGACTGTCATTTTATCCATCCTGTGTTTGATTAGTAATCATTATGCCTGGAAGCAGATTGCAAATTTGTTAGCAATTTGGCACTAAAAAACACTGCAGCTGATTATATACCACCATGGGTGACTGAGATTTTAAATATAATTTTAGTTTTTACAATAGATGTTGTTTACAAAAGCAATTTACCTGGTCTGCAAGCAGTTCAGGAGGAGGGTTTGGTTCCTGAAGCTTTTGTTTCTTAGCCCACCCTAGAGAGCCTGAATTGAGAACCTGAAGATATTAAGCATTAACAGTTTTGAAAGCATAATATTAGAACACACAGGAATGTAGGCCAGTGTAAAAGTTACTTATTTAGCCAAAGTGATAGTCCTAAGATCTTGAAAAGTTAAAAAAATGAAATAAAAGCATAGCTTTTTACAACAAAGACTGCAGGTGGGTAACTGAACTTACCTCTTACTACCCCTTCTGTTGTATATAGGAGAACATTCTTTTGGAGGTTGTTGATTAAGAGGCTCATGTTTTGATCTCTAAGTTTCATTTTGATAATTTCATGACACCTTTGAAACCTTTATCTTTGTATTATATTTTCCATCTTTAAATAACCAGCCATTTTATTATATAGGGCAAAATTTATCATACAGTATACTTTTCTGTACAAAATTAATCCATTTCCCTTATATCCTTCCTTATTAAAAATAATTTATATCAACAACTTTTTTTACCTGTTTCATTTACTTTCTGATTTGTTTCTTTTTATAGACAACTTCTTATATTTATACTTTGAATTAACCTTTTAGTGACTTTTGATTAAGACAAGACTATATGATTCCAACATGGATGGTTGAACCAAATAGCTGGTGCCCTTGTTAATAAAGAAACTAATTTGTATTCCAGCACCTTAATATTTACCTGGGAGTTGTTGGGGTGATAGTGAGCTATACCAGCTCTTTAGATTTTCAGCCCTCTTCAGTGGCCACAATTTTGGGTCTAGGTGTTCTGTCCATTCTTCAGAAGTACAGAAGTGGGTGCACCTGCTCCTCAATGGCCTTTTGGTCTGTGCAGTGGACAAGGTCCTGGAGGTTTAGGCCTCTTTGGGGATGAGTGCACATTAAATGACCCATAAACTGTACCTATAGCAACAGACTTCATTCCTCTTAGCAGGTTTGTTCTTACTAGATCTCTGTTTGGCTATGGAGTTTTGTTGCTAATGGCAGACTCCAGTTGAGATTCCTCTTTTGGCCCTCTTTTTCTGCAGCCCTCCATGTTGGCAACCTGTTGTTTCTCTAACATCTTGGGTGAAAAAAGCTTAAGAGTTTTTCTTTAATTGGCTATACATCTGAAACTTTTGACCATTCCTGTTTGTAATGATCTAATGTAAA
>NW_007249668.1:0-1261 GCF_000164805.1 Carlito syrichta | reverse complement strand
TGCAAACTTCAGACCATTTCCCTCATGGTGGCAGTAGAGTTTAAGTTTGAAGGAGAGGGTTGCAGATAAAAGACCTGCCTTGGGTACACCTCCTAGATACCTAGCCAGTATTGAGAAGATACTTAGAGCAGATGTTCCTCTTTAGTGAGAGGGTCCTGAGACCTTTTAAAATGCCTTTTAATGGGGGGATCCTTAACCCCCCATATTGAGGGCTTCCCCTGAGGAGTCCTTAAGAAGACAGGAGTTGGTATTGAGAGTGTTCTCAAAGAGACCAGAAAAATAGAAATCCATCCACATCCTCATTTGGGATCCCAAAACAGGATCAATTAAATGAGCCTAGTGGTATGGGTACATAATGGGCAAAGTCATTCCCTTAATCGCCTTGATCCACTGGAGACAGCAGCAGGACTACACTTGTGTTTGGAAGACTAGACACCAAGATATTCACAAACAGGTGCCTACAGCCCCAGGAAAAAGTTTCCAAACAGGGAAACAATGACCTCCTGGGGCAAAATTCTAGTGGGAGTTGAGGTAGGTCATGTAGCTTTGTACTGGAGAAAGCTGAGGCAAAAAGGAACGATCCATTTGATGTAGTTGATAGCAAGTGATAAGAATAAGACCGAGTAACAGAGAAAGGTTGCTATGTACCAACTGAGGGAGAGAGAGCACCAAGGAGACTCCACAAGAAGTAAAATTCCCCATATAAGCCACCGAAAATGTTAAGTTTCCAAAATGTTAGGTCTGTTGGCCTGGGAGCTGAGCCAGTGCCATGAGTAAGATCCAAAGAATTGCACAGAAATTGCATAGGAAAATGTTGTTGATTTGGAAAGTAGAATAGAGAGAGAAAGAGGAGTCACCTCTTCAAGGTAGGAGAGGGAGTCAAAGCTTAGGAAAACAAAAGCATGCCATGCCTGCTTGAGAGTGAATGCTTTTAAACTTTAAACCTTTCCATTGGTGGGAACAAATATTTAAGGTGATTGGGTGGCAGTCTGCTTCAAGTCACCAAGAAAGGGGTGGGTAGGGTAGGTGGGTTAGTCACACAGCCATTGCCTTGGTGATGGTATCTTTGTGTAAAGCTTCATGAGAAGCTTCTTTATGTGATATGGTCTCTCTGTGTTACATAGGCCATGAGGTACTGCTTACAATAGATTAGGTTATCTTGAATCTTTATGGCTAAAAGACAAAATTGCAATGGAAAAGCAAACCGTGCAAGAGGGTTATATATTATCAGTATCTGTCTCTGGGAAAATGGTTCTGTCCT
>NW_007249667.1:1212470-1227476 GCF_000164805.1 Carlito syrichta | reverse complement strand
CAGTATTTTCTTTTCCTTTTGAATGGCACTATTTTTGTAAAACTGATTCATAGTCATTCTTAACTTCCCAAGATGCAAAAAAGAACCTAAAAATCACACAAGATTCTACCTTTTAGTTCCCTGCTATTTGAATGATCTACTAACATGTCTCAACTGACAAATATATAGCAATATGTAAAGATGATAATACTATACATGCTGCATTTTTCTCTTCCCGTTTATAATATTATAAATGGCTTTCCATGTTGACAAATATATATGCACATTATTTTTTGTGGCTGCCCAATTTCACACTGTATATAAGATTTATAGTCTTCTTATATTTTATTTTTTTATTTTTATTTTTTTTTGAGTTGGAGTCTCACTCTGTCGCCCAGACTGGAGTGCAGTGGCTGCTCCCGGCCACCACAGCCTCGACCTGCTGGGCTCCGGCGATCCTTCCGCCTCAGCCTTCTGAGTAGCTGGAACTACAGGCGCGCGCTACCACACCCGGTTAATTTTTGATTTATTGTAGAGATGAGGTCTCGCCAAGTTGCCCAGGCGGATCTCGAACCCGCGGGCTCAGGCCATTCACTCACCTCGGCCTCCCAAAGTGCTAGGATTACAGGCTGAGCCACCGAGCCCGGCCTTATATTTTATTTAACCAGCTTCTTAATGGAAAAGAATTTAACTTATTATGTTATTTTCATCTAATGAAAAAATTAGGGTACATTGTTTTATGTACTTTATAATTGCAGCTACATAAAATAGTCAAGTGCTTAGGAAAAATAATGAAAGAAAATACACCAAGACCAGGCTAGAATTTTGTTTGTGTGAAATTGTGTATGATATTTTTTCTTTTATGTTTAACAGAGTGCTTGGATTTTTCAATAATATATTGTTTGCAAAGTCATGCTTTAATAATTAGTAGTCAAATGTCTTACATATGAATTGAGTCTAAAATTAGGATGGATTTAGGAGTCAATCATGAAAGTACAATCAATTACCAGGTCAGATACAGCAGAGTTACTAATCTGTTGCTTGAATATAAGCTAAGGGCAGAAATGCCTGTATCCACACTCTGGTCACAGACTGTTGTTTGATCATTTTTTCTGTAGAGCAGATTCATTTGAAGCAGATGGTTGTATTGTCAAACTAACCCTAAATATTTTCTGCGATCTTATCACACCGTCTTTCTGGTGTAGCTTATCTCCATCTTACTCCTTTGGAGATACATTATAGTCAGACTGCATTGATTATTAAGAGCATGAAGAAGCGGGGCTTGATGGCTCAGCCTGTAATTTCAGCACTTTGGGAGGCTGAGGAGAGTGGATTGCCTGAGCCCACGGGTTCGAGACCCACCAGGCAACCTGGCGAGACCTCATCTCTGCAATAAATCAAAAATTAGCTGGGCGTGGTAGTGCTCGCCTGTAGTTCCAGCTACTTGGAAGGCTGAGGCAGAAGGCCAAAGAATCACCAGATCCCAGCAGGTCGAGGCTACAGTGGCCAGAAGTGTGCCTCTACATTCCAGTCTGAGCAACAGAGTGAAACTCTAACTCAAAAAAACAAGAGTATGAAGGGGTATATACTTTTATTTCATCCCTTCTCCTATTTCCTACCCAAAATCTTTTTTTTTAATACCATGGTGTGTGTTTATGATTATTTTGGTCATCAAAGTGATATTTTGTTCTTGCTTGCATTTGAGATGGAGGAGTGTTAACATGTAAACATGACCAAAGCAATCTACATTCATTATATTCTTCATTCAAATATTGAAAATAATAATATAGAAAACATAATATTTGTCTTGCAGATGTTCGGTTACTGCTTAATAATGACAATCTTCTCAGGGAAGGAGCAGCCCAGTAAGTATTATTTATTATAGTAACATAACTAAATCATGGAGAAGTGAAAGATGTTCTAAAAAGTGATTTTTAATTAGCCGGATGTGGCAGCACACGCCTGTAGTTCTGGCTACTTGGAAGGCTGAGATGGAAGGATCGCAGAAGCCCAGCAGTTCGACTCTGGAGTCCCTCTGAGTGTGCCACTGCACTCCAGCCTGCGCAACAGAGTGAGACTCCAACTCAAAAAATTAAATAAATAAGTAAATAAAAGTGGTTTTTAAGCACTAATTCCTGACATAGATATTTGCACATCAAATTCATATGTATGTAATTATATATGTACTAGACTAGAAGAGTAATATTTTTGTCACAGAGGGATTTAGAGGCACAACTGTGACATGAAATTCTCTAGTCATTGTATGTTTAACAGTGGCTTATATGTTTAGTTAATACTACATTTTGACATTTGCAAAGTTGGATAAAATTATTTTTTAAAATTGTGATTGCTTTAATTTTTATGTAGGTTTTACGGTTTTTTGTATATTTGACCCTAATAGATTTTGGAATCTTTGAGGGTTGAGAGTTTATTTTATTCACTCAAAAATTCCTAACATAGTACCCGACACATAAATATTTACTGTATTTCTGAGTGATTCGAAGAACTAGGCAGTTCCAAATCCTAATATGTTGTCTTTGGACCAGTAACCATAGTCATGACTTCACACAACTATCCTAAGAAGCCAAAGAAATAATTGATTCTCTCCCTACTTCCACCTCTCAAAATAATGCCTGGAGACCCACATTGTAGGCTGATCAACTTAATTACTTATTGGAAAATGATAGCCTTGTACCTGTACAGGTTTTTAGGTGCCTTACGGAGAATGTTTAGTATCCATCCAGTCAGCTACTTTCCATCTTGGTATGTAAAATCCTGACTAGGATTTTCTCTAATTTTATTTTTGTAACATTTGAAGCCTTTATTAAATAAGTGTGGCCTTTATGGTTGACCCTAATAAAGGCAGAGGTTCAACAGATTTCTAGGTATTTCTGGTTTTACTTCTGATTAAAATTCCTGCTGTTTTAAAGTAGCAATTGTATTCTTATTTTGGAAAAATATTATAACACAAAATTTACAGTTTTAATCATTAAGTGTACAGTTCAGTGGCTTTAAGTGCATTCACTTTGTTGCATTATATAACCATAGCTATCCTCCCATTCTAGAACAACTTCTAAACTGATACTTAAACAATACTCCCCATTCCCCTGGCTCCTAGCAACCACCATTCTAGTTTGTATTAATTTGATTATTCTAGATACCACGGATGAATATAATCATACAGTATTTGCCTTTTTGTGACTGTTTGTTTTATTTACTTAGCATATTCAAAGTTCACCAATGTTGTAGTATGTATTGGAAGTTTCTTATTTTTTTGGACTGAATAATATTCCACTGTATGTACATACCACATTATGTTTATTCATTATCTGTCAGTGTGAGTTGCTTTCACCCATTAATTATATTAAAGCGCTTTATAGGAATCAAGTTAGTTTATTCCTTTGGTTAGTTACTGACAACTCTCAGTAAAGGGCCACTTACTCCTAAGTTCTTTAAAGCATATTGAAATGTTTTACATATTGAAGTAAGTTGAATTATCTTTATAACATATAGCATGTTGACAAAAGTTATATAGCATGTTGACAAAAGTTATATAGATGGAAAGAAAACAGTGTTTATGAACTTCTAACAACAATACTTTAAAAGTAAATATTTCTTCTGAATTATCCATGTTAAATAAGAATGTGTGTTGTTTCATGTTGGTGTGAAATTGGTGGATTTTTTCCTAAGAAAATGTGAAACTTGATGGTTGAAAGACTGAAGGTTTTCAGAATAAAGTTTAATGAAAGTTATTAATATTCATAATTATATAAGTGACATGAAATAATCATATATTTGACTCAAGGTAGATGAAAGTATTAGAATCTCATTTGTCCAAATAATTATTTATCTGTTAAAAAGTATCATTTAATTTAAATAAATTGAAAAATAATTTGAATGTAAGCTGTATTTCTCTTTTATTATAATCATAATTTTTGAGACAACTGTGGTTCACACTTCAAGAAGCAGGTATATTATCAAAGGGAGAAAAACGTAGCTATTATTCTTTAGAGTGTTTCTAATGGGACATCTTTACCAAAAGGTGCAAACTCAGTATGCTTCAAAGTAAAATTTAGACGTACTGAAGAGTTAGAACTGTCAAGTCCAGAACACTTTGAAATATCCAGAAATAGCCTTGTATTCAACAGACGAATGAATGCCAAACTTTACTGTGATGATAAGATAACTAAACCTCTGAGGGATTTTCCACAGGGAGTCAGACATGTACAATATCAGGCCAAATGAAAACTATAATAATAGGGGCATATCAAAGACTTTTAGGATCCAAAGGAAGAACTTTTAAATTTATATTTAAAGGTGGTTTTTGAGGAGAAGTTTAAATGTACAGAATTTTAGTAGTGAGTAAGAGGAATGATATGGCTAAACCCAGGGAAAAGCATGGTGGAAAGTGTAAGTGTGATTTGGTGAATGACTGAGGTAAAGGATATAGAAATCTAAATATGGGAACAGGCAACTTAGAAATGGATGTTTGGGCACAGAACTCTACAAGGGCAGGGAGATCATTGTTTTTACTGTGTCTAGTAGAATACTTAGTGTGTAATAATAAGAGCTCAATAAATTTTTGCATGGATAGAGATGTGAATGAGCGAATGATGAGTGGGTATGGGGTGAGTTTTCTGAAGAGATTTTGGAAGCTCTCTGGTTCAAACCACTGTATTTATAGAGTGGGGCCCATACTAGTTAATAATGAGGCTGGAACAAAACCCAGATAGTCTGACTCCTTGATTAGTGACAAACTGTTCCACTCTACTGTGTAATTATCACCATTTAACTTGCTTTAAGCCTTTAAGATAAAATGTTACCTATTTCATATTCATTGTCTTCTTTTCAGATTTCCTATTTTTCCACCCCCTCCCCCTAAGTTCGAGGTAGATGTGGTTTGATATTATGGGCAATAAAAGGCTTTTGTTCTGGTCTGGGACCAAATTACCATTTAAATATTAAAATGTATTATTTACCTATGATTTTACTGGAAAATGAATTCAAAATTCTAAGTGATTTAGTTTACAAACATACTTTTGAGAAAAATCATTTAATAATTGGTAGCACCTGTCTATATTAAGGTTATTCTTAGGAAGATTACAGTTTTAATAAGTTAAAATCAGAAGTGAGTAGCTACTTTCCTCTTCCTCCATGCACTTCTATATTCACTCCCATGTTTTTTGAACATGCAGTGTGCATTTGACAGCTAATCATTTAATTCTACTTTGCTATTTTTATAATTATTAGTCTCCTGTTAAGTCATCAATAATGCTTTTGTTCAATCAAGCTTTGTTTTCTGGAGAAGACTCAGGAGCTATTACTTAAAATCAGTAGACATCTGACCATCCAGAGTAATCTGGAAAGCCTCCAAGTAAATTAAGTTTAGAGATAAACTTCTAAGTTTTAAAATTCTCAGTATCTTTTCTGTTAAGTGGAAGTAACTTCCTAGATTATAGATTTTTTTAACATGGATGTTAGCAACAGCCTAACAGCTTTTTCTGGCTATAGTTGCTACACTGCCCAATTCATCATATACACTGCTGCCAAATTAATCTTCTTTAGAAGTACTTCTGTGTTCTTCTTTTTCAAAAAGCTTTAGTGGCTCTGCCTCCCAAACAAAGTAGTTATTCCACCATTCAAGGCCTTTCAGTTCAATTCAGTAGATGTAACTGGACACTTGCTATGTGCCAGATACTGTGCTTGGTGCTTTCTATTATGTTGGATCTAATTCGTCTTCTTGGTCCCTCCAATTGAAATACTCTTTTCTTCCCATTCCTACAAGTTCTATAAGACCAAAGCCTACCCAGTTTTTCAGTTGTACTTCTCAGTATCACATCTATTAAGAAATTGCCCCAATTTCCTTCCTTCCCCTTCCCTCTCTGCCCCCAAGAGAAAGTAATTTTTTGAAGAAAATATTCTCTGTGGTGCTTTATTGGTAATTCTCTCTTCATGCTTCCTACTTTGTGTTATGGTTGTGTTTATCCATTATCTGTCTTATCCAGCTGTCAGCCCTTTGATTATAGGATGTGTCTGATTGTTCTTTGCATCTCTCTCAGCACCCAGTGTGTTTCCTGGTATACTAAATACATATTTGAATAATATAATGGTTATGAGTCTTATAGATAGCTAACCTTTACTTTCAGAATCTTGAAGGAAAGGCAAATTATATTTACTAATTTAATTAATTTTGCTAAACATTAAAATCTGTATATAATTAATTCGTTTTTAAAATAGCATAAGCACAATAATGGAGAATTAGTTTGTTTACTTTGCTGTGTATAATGTAGTAGCCTTTTATTGACAGATGAATTGTTTATCATTTTTAAAAAGCATTAAATATATAATTTTAAGTGATTGACTGTTTTCTTTTTTAGTGCATTTGCACAGTATAACTTGGACCAGTTTACCCCAGTAAAAATTGAAGGTTATGAAGATCAGGTATGTTTCATATAAACACAGTCTCTGGCTATTCTTTGTTTTGTTTATAATGTATCCTGCAAGAACTGTGAAGTGATACGCTTCAAGATAAAAAACAAAAACAGACAAAAACTATTCATTCTAAGCATAGCCACTTATAGGCAAAGTAATTGAAATTTTACTTTATTTTGTTGCTACCAATAATATTATTAGCAGAACATCCCTTTCAGAAATACTCAGATGTAATTCATTTAAGATTTTAGAAAATAATTGCTTTAAATCCACTTTCTTGTTTTTTATAGGAAAAAAGTCAATTCTGTATTAATCAAAAGTCTAGAATATATATTAGTAAGATGAATATCATAATTTGTTTGCTCTGGAATTCAGTTATTCATGTGAGTAAATTAGTGTTTAGTAATTATTAAGTCTTTTCTTTCCAAAATGCAAGTTGGAATTACTAAACTTAAAAAGTCTACCAAAGGTCACTAGCATGTTTTGGGGAGTGGGGGGATTAGAGTTACTGGCAATTAAACAATGATTGTATTCATTCATATCATACTTGTGTGAAGCACAATTTATATAAAACAATGTGAAGAAGGAACTGGTAGGTAGAACGTAAGAGAAAACGAGTAAGAAAGAACATAAGAGAAAGTTCTTAGTGACTGTATCAGTGCTTGTGTTTAGCATTATTCATTATGTAATATATTGTCTTACGGGAGAAGAGTAGAACTAGACTGAAGATAACTTGTAACTGAAGAGAAAACTTAAGCTTCTGTATAGATATACATGTGTGTATATAAATCTATATAGTGTTTCATCGTATTAATCTACATTTATTTTATGTTTTGGAAGACTTTGATCTTTTGCTTTTTCTTTTTTGCTTTCATTGTTACTACTATAAACAATGCTATATTGAACATCTTTGTACCTCGTGTCACATTAATGGTTATTTTCTTGGGATTAATCCCTAAAAGAAAGTTTGCAGGGTCTTTTAAAAACGTTTCATAGCTTCCAAAGTTATTTTAGAAGCCTATTATTATTTTTATATTTAAACCTAAAAATATAAGGTCTCACACAGACTATAGATTTAAAAACTTTAAATAAGATATTAATAATAGGATTCAAAAATAGATCCAAAGAATTGTGTACCAAAGCTAAATAGAATTTTTTACAGAAATGAAAGAATGATTCCGTTTAAGGCAATGTATTAGTTTTTTATATTAACCAACAAATCAAAGAAAAATCTTATATCAAGACAGTGAAAAGAGATTTGAAAAATCCAACAGCTGGTTCTCGTTAAAAACAAAAACCCTAAGTAAAATAAGGCGAGAAGAAAACCTCTTAAATATAATCTGTTAAACAAAAGCGAATAGCACATATCATAAACCGCAAACACTAAAATAATCTTAGTTAAAATAAGAAATTATATAGGTATACCTGTTTATCAGTATCATTTTTCATACATGGAGGTACAGCAAATAAAACAGTCTGGGAAATCTTGGAAAAGAAGGGAAGACTCTTTGGTGACATGATTGATATATTTAAGAATACCATGAGACTCTAGTAATATAATCCCCTACCAAACAAAACTATTAAGAGTTCATAACTTTAGCTGTCTCCACCATCACTGCCTGGAAAAGAATTTGGTGAGATGGCTGAATGTAAGGCTTCAAAATTTGTAAGGATACAAAACTTATTAGCTGTTCTCTATTATAGCAAATAAGTACTTAAAACTAGAATTGGGGTCAGAGTGGAGCAAGGAATTCCATGCAAAATAATGGTAAAAATTATACATTAACTTAGAAATAAGTTTAACAAGAACAGCATAGGATTATGAAGAAAATAATGATGGTGTCATTGAAACATGTAAAACAGGATCTAAACAATGGAAAGGCACAGTACATTCCATTCTTAGATAGAAAATTAATTAGTTTAAAAATTAATATGGGAAAATGATGCAATTTTAATTGGTCAGTATTTCAATAAAGTTTATGTGAAAAAGATAATGCTTGAAATAACCAAGAAAAATATTTAAAAGAAAAAAAAGACAATAAGAACAGTGAGGGACAGTTTCCTTACTAGATAGTAGAAGTTGTTTTACAACCAGTGTAAAGTTAAGTCAGTGTGGATAGACAAATCAGTAGAGCAGAATAGAGAACCAGAATTTAGTCCCAGAATATGGGAAGATTTTAGTACAGATATTGGCACAACTCGTTTTCATCAAGAAGAAGGTTAAGTTGAACCTCTGTACCACACAGTATACAGGAATAGGTTTCAGATGGTTTGTAAAATGACTACAATTTTACGAGAAAATCTGAGTCTACATATATAATATACGGACAAGAGACTATCTTAAACAAAACTAGAAACCCAAAAGCTGTAAGAGAAAAGATGGACATTATACTACTTAATAATGTTTTTAGCTGTAGAGTGAAATGGGTATCTTAAACAAAGAACTCTTATAAATTGATGAGAAAAAGAACAACCCAAATAAATTTTAAAGGATATTTGCTCACAAAAGAGCACATGGCCCACTAATGTGAAATTATATTTAGATCTATCAATAGAGAAATGTGATTAAAATGATATATTTTATACCCTTCAGACTGAAAAAAAAGTTTAACACCTTTTAATGGTGGCAATATGGAGAGAAACATATTCTCATAAATTGTTCATAAAATGTGAATTGTCACAGCTTTTTTTTGGAATAAAATCCAATTATATGTTAAAAATTGAAAATATATAAACCTTTTGCCGGCTCTCTCCACCATCACTACTTAGAAATCTGTTGTGTAGAAATAAAAGCATCCAATGGAAATAAAATCACCAGCATATTAAAACAGATGTACAATAATACTTATTTCCATTTTTAATGTGTCCCTCTCTCTTCCCAAAAAAAATACATCCTGATAATAGAGATGGCACATCAGTAGTGGATCAGCAGAACAAATTATGTTATATCTGCATCATGAGATATTTTGCATATTATGCAACTACTAAAAAGAATGGCAAGAAGTGTATCAGTTGACTTTGAGGGATTTCTATAAGATGTTTATGTTGGGAAAAACCAGATGCAGAAAAGTGTGTGTATGTGTACGTGCATGTGGACACATAAGCACATGTACGTATACATGTTTTCATTCCATTCTTGTAAAGTAATGGCCAAAAAACCCTGTGTACATGTGCAGATATAGACTTGTATGTATTTATCTGTGTAGGATTTTATGACTGAAAAAGTTTTAGACGGATACAACCTATGTGGTTAGCATGATTTACTTCGGAGTGATAAGTAAGTCTTGACAGAAGTAAAGAGTAAAAAATTATGAGAATTGCAAGAGAAGGATAAAGGAGAAAATTTTTAAATGAAGCACATAATATATTTATACATGTAAAATTTAAATGTGCATAAATGAAGCAAGTTTTTAAAAACTTACAAGTTGGCTAAAAACAACTGTCAGTGATTATTAAAAGAAACAAGATGCAGATATTTCAAAGTAGATGAGATTGTGGGCCCTGGAGCAAGGCAGGACTCACTGAAGAGTCCAAGATTCTCACTGGACTGAAATACATGTACCACCCTGATCAGATGTTCTTGCCACTTTCTTAGTTTTGAGGTACTGGAGTTTGGTATCATAAGTAGTAAACTGTTACAGTTCCCAAAGCAGGAAACTGACTCTAGCTGTGTATTAGTGGATGTATTTTTTCCACGAGTAGCTAGAAGTTACATTGGGAGAAAATCTGATCTGTGCCAGGTGAGAGTAGCCTCCTGTTTTTGTAGTCTACTCATTTTAAATATTATAGTTGTGCCATGTGGTTAAACCAGTTGCTTGCAGCAGGATTGTTTTATGCTTTAAGGAAAAGGCTTAAGTGAACATATATTACTATGTTTCAGTACTTAAATGCTGTTTAAAATTCTTTTTTTTTTTTTTTTGATATTTATTTCATTATTGAAGGTATTGATAACAGAACATGGTGACTTGGGAAATGGAAAGTTTTTGGATCCAAAAAACAGAATCTCTTTCAAATTTGATCACTTAAGAAAGGAAGCAACTGATCCAAGGCCCTGTGAAGCAGAAAATGCAATTGAATCATGGAGAACTTCAGTTGAAACTGCTCTGCGGGCTTATGTAAAAGAGCATTACCCAAATGGGGTCTGCACCGTAAGTCATCACTGACAGCTTTGCGTGTGTGTTTTTTGTAAATGGGACAGAGTTTTTATGATCTCCTAAAATTTACAGTAACTTACAGAACTAACAGTTTATAACTTATCACTGTTGTTTCCTTGAAGCAAATATTCCTAAGAATGTTTACATTTTTTTTCCTCAAATTCTGGATAGTAAATAGATACAGTATGATGGCTTAAAATGGAAAAATGGTTGTACCTTGACTTAAATCCAAGATAGAAGTTCTAATACATTGATTAAAGGAGCGTGATATGATGAGATTCTTTAGTCTTGTGTTTGTGATCTGTGTCAGTGAGTTTAGATCAAATTTCTTTTATTAAGTTATGTTAGCTAATTAAGTTATCTTAATAACTTAATAGCTAATCTTAATTAAGATATCTTAGAACAAATTACTTGGAAGTGAAATTATGTCCTTAAGTGTTTTATAGTTACATTTCTTTGTATGGTTCTTTCATAGATTTAACCTATTTTTATATTTTCAGGAAATAAAAAATATGGCAGGAAGTAGGAATTTTATTATATTTTATCTTTTTTTTTTGTAAAGATGAAGTCTCGCTTTGTTGCCCAGGCTGGTTTTGAATTCTCAGTTTCAAACAATCTTCCTGCCTTGGCCTCCTGAAGTGCTGGGATTACAGATAGAAGTTCAGTTTTCTAGGGGATTGAAAGGCACAAATTAGTCTCTGCTTTCAAAGCAGTAGGCAAGAGGTGAAATAACATTGTGGTACATCACAACCATTCTCCTAAGGCTTTTCTCAGTTACGTAGATTAACTTTCCCACCCTTATCCCAACACTGTTTTAAATGACGAGAGAAACTGTCATATGCACGTATGCACATGCATGTACACACGTTTTCATCCCATTCCAGATTGCAAAGTGAACAGACATGATGATCACAGGGTGGGTCTAGTTTTTGCTTTCATGGGAACAGCTAGAATAGTATCTATGTGTTCAAAAAAAGTTACCTACTTTCTTATGAAAGCAGATTATTTACTTTCTTATCTATTTTCTTATTATCTACAGTCTTATGATGAATTCCGTTCTTATGTGTCTCTGTGTTTAAAATAAAACTTTCTTAGAATTTAAGCATGCTCTGTCTAGAATATTTATGAGTATATTAGAGTACAATTAGTTTTACTCAGTAAGTTATATTTTATTAATTGTGCTCATTTGTTGTCCACTAAGAGTTTGATTAGGTGGAAATATTTGAGAACTTGTTTTTCTAGCTACAATATTGGATTGATGCCCTACTTTGTATTCTTTTATGTGTTTCTGCCAAAGTACTATGCAATTTTCAATTTTACAAATGTTTAAAGTTGGACATTCTGTGGCTGTAATTTCACTCTTGTGCTTGTTTTCTTTGCCAATAAGGTGTATGGTAAAAAAATAGATGGACAGCAAACCATTATCGCATGCATAGAAAGCCATCAGTTCCAAGCAAAAAACTTTTGGTACGTTGAAATTTTGTGTATTGGGAGATTTTGGCATTGTTTATCTTCTTTGTAATTCTTGCTTTAGTGATAGGGGCTGTAGCTTGTTTGTGTATAATTAACTACAAATGATCTAAGCATGATATAAAACTTTGACCTTTTGATATTTGCTTCATAACCGGCCTAATTATTAAAGATAGCAGTAAATCCAGTGACATTTGTTGAAAAGAGCGTGGGAGAGCATAGGTTTCTGGGACTGTTAAGCTGTATCCTAAGAGAGCATGTGCCCCAAGCAAACCAGTTGGCAGGCACATGTGTTCATTCTGCGATGCAGCTATTCCTGAATGAAGCTGACATGAAGGAGAAGGGCAGAGGTAATTATAGACAAAGAATGATGCTTCTTTTGTGAACTTTGAGGACTCTGAAGTATAAGGTTAGCCAATAGTTAGCCAATGTGAGGAAGTAATGACATGTTTTGTACAATGAGGCAAAAGTACAACCATGCCTTGTAATTTTGTGTACAAATCATTTGATTATTCCTTATAAAAGACAAGCTTCCAAGAGCACTGATTTGACCTATAATCTTGGCCTTTTGACAAGTTATTGGTCCTTTTTATTCTTAGATAAGACTATTTCTGAGTTATTGCCTGTTACAAAATTTTGAGGTTCTCCAAGAATTTACAAGTTTAATTAATGAATGGAATCTTTACGTTTGTCCTTGCTACTTGTTAATACATGCTGAAATCACCGAAGTGTGGTCATAATATTTACCTTTTAAGTATATATTCTTATACTATTAGCCAAGTTGGTTGGTGATGTTATTGAGGGCAAGTAACAGGTATCAATAACCCCTAAGGGCCAGTTTGCCCCATGGCCCAAGGCTGCTCCAATACCAAGCCATCTCAGAAATAAAGGCAGGGTGACAAGGTTAACCAAGGATGTTTGGAGAAATGCAGATCTGTAATCACTGTGAAGGAAAGTCAGTGCCATATGTAAACCCATGCCTTGATGACAAGCAGCAGTTCCTGAAGATTCTGACACACACAGTTATTTTTAGGGACTTAATATAAATGTAGTCTCTCTACTTGAGGTCTAAAATCTTGTAGCAGTAATCCACCAGAATCCTAAAACAAGAAATTTTTGTAAAATATTAGTTTATGCTATTTGTACCAGAAAATATATGATAAAATCAGTCTTAATAAGGTTGAACTACTACTATTAAAAGAAAATTTTTTGTTACTAAGTTTTATTTTAAAATACATCAGAGATGTTATAATAAATTTACTAGTTTTCACAATATAATTTATTTGAGCTTTAGCATATATAAAATGAAGAAAATGTCCTTGAGTTTTGTTTTATTTTATTTTTAGAAACAAGGTCTTGCTATGATGCCCAGCCTGGGCTTGAACCCCTGGGCTTAAGCAGTCCTCCTGCCTCAGCCTCCTGAATAACTGGGACTACAGATTCACACCACAGTGCCCAACTTGTCCTTGAGTTTTCTCACTATTTTGTTTTACATATCTGGAGTTTTTTTGTTTTTTGTTTTTTCCTAAACCATCTTTACAAGTGTCATATTATTTAAGTTAATAATGATTTTCACTTTCTAGAAAAGAAATTTTACATGATTTTTCCAAAGTGAAACTATGGCACAATAATCTCTTTAACATCTAAATACTCTGATACAAAGAAATATACTTCAACTCATCTAAAATGTAGGTAGAATAAAAATCAAAAGAGACTAGTCTTGGATGTTTCTTAGATTTCACTAGAAACCTTCATCTCTTCTTGGTCTTTACCATTTCCCCAGTGTCTAGCAGTATTAGGGACTTGACAAATGTTTGTTGAATGCATACATATTACAAGGGTTAATAAAAGACAGACTATAATTAAATGCTAGAATATCTTGGCCATTTATTCCACTGATGGAAGGATACTATTTAAATCAATGTCATTTACTATTACTAGAGCAATTCATGCCTTTGGAAGAGCTGTTGATATAGTTGTCACATTGGTACCACCATTTGGTTTGGAATTCCTTTTTTTGTGTGTGATGGTGTGTCACTCTGTTGCCCAAACTGGAGTGCAGTGGTATGGTCATAGCTCACTGCTCAAACTCCTAGGCTCAAGTGGTCCTCTTGCCTTAGCCTTCCAGATAACTGGAACCACAGGGTCATGCCACCATACCTGGCTAATTATTTTATAGTTTGTAGAGACAGGGTCTTGCTATGTTGTGGTCTTGAACTCCTGGCCTCAAGCAATTCTCCTGCCTCTGCCTCCCAAAGTGTTGGGATTATAGGCATGAGCCATGGCACCTGGCCTTTTTTTTTTTTTTTTTTTTAAGGGAGAAAGCAGGATTTATGGACAGGCCAGAAAGCTCCCACAGTGGGAGGGGACTGGAAGGGGTTGCCCCCCTTTTTTTCTTGTCACAGTCAATGGTGATATATATGAATATTGTCATAATAATCAGTAATGTATATACTTAGAACTCACTAGTTGGCTTGGTACCAACACCTAAATAAAAGGAATACTTCTTTTGGAATTATGAAACAAAAACGAATAGATCTAGGTTCTTTTCCAACCTAGCTTCTTTGAATAATCTTAGATGAGTCACTCAGAATCAAGATATGTCATAACATTCTCTTTTATTGTATAGAACATAAATATTGTTCTAATAATAGTTTTTAAATGTTTGGTGTTAACTTTAGTTAAAGTATAGGTTGAGTATCTCCTATTCAAAATACTTGAGGACAGAAATCTTTCAGATTTTGGATTTTTTTTTGGATTTTTGAATATTTGTATTGCACTTACTGGTTTGGCATCTCTAATATGAAAATACGAAATATAAAATGCTCCCTGAGCATTTCCTTGGCGCTTCATATCAGTGCTCACAAAATTTTGGATCTTGGAGCATTTCAGATTGTTAGATTAGGAGTATTCAACCTGTACTATCCTTCTACTGACTTTTTTTTTTTTTTTTTTGAGTTGGAGTCTTACT
>NW_007249667.1:1176340-1212382 GCF_000164805.1 Carlito syrichta | reverse complement strand
TCCTTCCGCCTCAGCCTTCCGAGTAGCTGGAATTACAGGCATGCGGCTTCCACGCCCCGGCTGACTTTTTGAGTTATGGTAGAGATGAGGTCTCGCTGCCCAGGCGGGTCTCGAACCCGCAAGCTCACGCAATCCACTCACCTCAGCCTCCCAAAGGCGCGGGATTACAGGCTGAGCCACCGAGCCCGGCTCTACTGACTTTTATGATTGGGTAGACTGCCAGAATATTGAAAAGAACCCAGAAAAGCTGGTAAAGTGATCCATTACCCTGTGACTATTTCATAGAGATATATTGCTCAAAAAAGCTAACAGGTATTAATTTGTATATCAGAATGCTTTTAGCATGTGGACAGCAAACCGGCAAAAGGAAAAGGAGTTGCTATGAAAAGACTGTCAGAAAAAAATAGGACATCAGAAGCTAAACTATTCTTCCAGAATTTAAAGAAAAGTGGGGTAAAATTTACCAGTAGACAAAAATTAATAACATACCAAGTTGTTTGTAATTTCTCAATTTCCTATCAAAAATATGCATTAATTTGTATATCAAAAATTACTTCTGGAACAGGGAAGGAGCCTTTTATGTAAAAATTGGAAGCATAAAATTAGAAAAGATTTTTCAAAAACTTGATGTTAATAACTATAACCCTTTCTTTCAAGATTCAGAATCTTCTTAAGAGTATTGTACAACATTTACTTACCATTCTAAGTTATTTGTACATTATATCATTCAGTAGATGTTAAACTATACTGATTATGTTTATGAAGTCCCCTGATAATCTTAACATTTATTCCATTTACTCTGAAAGCATAAGAAGCAGCTTAAAATTTTTCTTCAGAAGTAGCAAATATACTTTAGTTTATTTTTATTTTTTTATTTTTGAGGCCAGTCAAGTGAAGCAGTGGGAATGAAGAAGGAACAAATAAATTTGTAACTGACTATGATTAATTAGTGAAAAATATCACTGCATTCAGACCAGCCTGAATCATTTTTTAAGGCTTAACTTTAAAATTCTGAAGTTACATCCATTATGTAGGTCCTTTCTTATCAGTAGGGTGAAGATTAATTTAAATATGTATCATAACTCAACTTGACCTTATCATTCTTTTGAGTATTTCAGTGTTTAAAAAATTAATGTTCTGCATTCATTCCTCACACACTGTCATACTATAACATTAAATATGAATCTAAAACTTAAAATTGATTCAAATTATTTTCCCTACCTTATTTACAGCTGCTGTTTTTATTTTTAAGGAATGGTCGTTGGAGGTCAGAATGGAAGTTTACAATCACTCCTTCAACCACTCAAGTGGTTGGCATCTTGAAAATTCAGGTATGAAATACAGATAATTTGTTTACTGATCTCCAGATGATTCTGAACAAAGAGAAACAATAAATTCATAAGTTTACAGTTTCATAGTACACCATACCATTTATCTTTCAGATCTTTGTTTTGGGGTGATTGCAAAAACAGTAGTGCTGTTTCAGACCTCTTAAATAACCTTGCAGTTCATCCCTAGTAATCAGAAATCTGTAAGGATAGCTGACAGTACAGAACACTGCAGAAATTAGATGTCGCTATTTGGTCTGCTCTTCAGATATAATTTGTTCACAAGCATACTCTGGGTTTGAGTCGTATACTTCTCTTATCTGAATTGGGTGGAGTTAGGTGAAGAACAATATTAATATATGTGTGTGTACAGGTATAAATATACATGTGTATATTAACATGTATGTATTATTACATATTACTGTATCTTTTAAATATCTCCTGGACTCATTTGGCTCCTTACATGAAACCTACTAGAATTGGATTTCTTGGCTCTTAATGTAAGCTCAGACATTTATATAATAGAACATTTGAGCCAAACGCAGTGACTCACGCCTATAATCCCGACACTTTGGGAGACTGAGGTAAGAGGACTGACTGAGCCCATAGGTTCGAGACCAGCCTGGGCAACTTGGCGAGATCTCTTCTCTGCAATAAATCAAAACATTAACCAGGCATGGTGGCGCATGCCTATAGTTCCAGCTACTTGGAAGTCTAAGGTGGAAGGATCACCTGAGCCCAGCAGGTTGAGGCTATGGTGGCCAGGAGTGTGTCACTGCCCTCCAGCCTGGGTGACAGAGTGAGACTCCAACTCAAAAAAGACATTTGATGACTTAACCAAATATTTTAATTACTAAGTTAGTTAAAGGAAAGTACTGATTAGTAGTTTTCTATCTTGGTTCCTTTATTCATTACATTTGTTGAGTAACTATCATGAAAGGTATTGTGCTAAGAGCTATAAAAGAATAAAGATGAACCAGACACTGCTGCTCTGTCATCTGACTCTAGTACACATTTCTAGTCTTATTCCCCATTGCTTTTCTTTTTTTTTAATGAGTCGAAATCTCACTCTGTCACCCAGGCTGGAGTGCAGTGGCACGTTCATGGCCACCGCACCCTCGAGCTGCTTGGCTCATGTGATCCTTCTGCCTCCGCCTTCCAAGTAGCTGGAACTACAGGCATGCGTTGCCACCCCTGGCTAATTTTTTTATTTATTGTAGAGACAAGGTCTCGCCATGTTGCTCAGGCTGGTCTTGAACCTCTGAGCTCAGGCACCCCTCTCACCTCCAGCTCCCAAAGTGCTGGGAGTATAGGCATGAGCCACCACGCCCAGCCCCCTGTTGCTTTTATGTCTTGATGCATATCCCTTAGTTAAGAGTGTGGATTTTGAAAACATGCTACCTAACTTTAAATCCCAGCTCTAGCCATAAAGGACAGTCAGGGATTTTGCAGCAACTTGGATGGATTTAGAGTCGATCATACTCAGTGATCTGTCATAGAAACAGAGTACCATATATTCTCATTTATAAGCGGACCTTGGACAGTTATAATACTATAAGAAAGGGATTGGCAGTAGTGGGAAACTGTCGAGGGAGTGGGGGAGTGGGATTGGCAGTTGAGGGAAACTGCTAGGGGAGGAAGAGACATAACTCATCAACAAGGGTGCCTGCATAATCAACATTTGTATACGTAACCCTGAATTGTACTCCACATCTTTATAATAAAAATAAATACATACAAATAAAAACAAATCCTAGCTCTGCCAGTTACTAGTTGTGTGACATCAGAAAGTTATTTAAGCTGTTTTTTTCCTCATCCATGAAACAATAAAAAGTTTACATGATTATGCGAAGATTAGTTAATATAGGTAAAATGATTAGAACAGAGCCAAAAACCAAGGACTTGATGAATGGTAGTCATTACTATTAGCATTATTCTTCTTTCAGTTAGGCCTCTGGAGCTTTTACCTGGATAATTGTAGCAATTTCTGAAATGGTTCCCCTTATTGGACCAAAGTTTGTCGAGATCAAGGATTGTCTGGTTTACGGTTCTAACTTCAGCACTTAGCATAATACCTGGCAGATTATTGTTACTGTATTTTGTTGAATTTCTGGACCCTTTGACATCCCCTAATCCATTTTTCACATTGCCATCAGAAGGTTTTTTTTTTTTTAATCTGGATATGTTACCTGCCTACTTAAGACCAGTTAGTGGTACATCCTCACCTATCAGATAATCCAGACACATTTGCATGGCTTACAAACCCAAAGTTGACTTGTTTGCTGCTATATATGTTTATTTCTCCAACTGCCATTCTCACTCTCTTACCTCACATACTCCAACCATAAGTACCTTCAGTCATTTCTGAAATATGCTAAAGTCTTTTTTTTTAGCACTCAGAGAGACTCTGGAGTATTGATAACATACCTTGTACATATCTTTACCATATTGAGTTGAAGTATGAAGTCAGAGACTGTGGTTTTTGAAAAGCCAGGTATCTCCAGAACCTTATATATACAGTAGTAGTGTTTATAGCAGTCACTTGAGCTCAACAGACAAATTGAGGTTAGAGCTGAAATGGGTAGTCATCTTCACTGATGTGCTTGTTGAAGCTGTGAGGATCTGGATGATTCCTATAATGTGATTTCTGTCATTTCTTAATAGGTTCATTATTATGAAGATGGAAACGTTCAGCTTGTGAGTCATAAAGATATACAAGATTCTCTAACAGTGTCTGTAAGTAAGCAATTCCACAATAAAATTTAAACAACCTAATACTTCTGTAAAACTTGAAGTTTTGGAATTAACATTTTAAGTAATATTTCTGCTTCAGTTTAAAGTGTTTTCAGATAAAGATAAGTAAATGCAAATTTATACCTAACTTTTTTGCAGCTCTGTGAGATATAATTCATATACCATTCAATTCACTCATTTAAATTATAGAATTTAATTTTTAAAAATATATTGACAGGGTTGTACAGCAATCACCACAATCTACTTTTAGAACATTTTCATATTCCTTAAAAGAAATCTTGTACCCATTAACAGTCATTCCCGTTCTGCCCAGCCTTTTCTCAAGCCTTTTCCAATTCTAGGTAACCACTAATCTACTTTCTGACTTCATGGATTTGGCTATTCTAGATATTTCATATAAATGGAAGCATTAAAACACAATCTTTTATGGCTGGCTTCTTTCATTTAACATGTTTTTGTTTTTTGAGTTAGAGTCTCACTCTGTCGCCCAGACTGGAGTGCCGTGGCCGCTCCTGGCCACTGCAGCCTCAACCTGCCGGGCTCCGGCCATCCTTCTGCCTCAGCCTTCCGAGTAGCCGGAATTACAGGCATGTGCTACCACACTCGGCTGATTTTTTGATTTATTGTAGAGATGAGGTCTCGCCAAGTTGCCCAGGCGGGTTTTGAACCTGCGGGCTCAGGCAATCCACTCACCTCAGCCTCCCAAAGCACGGGATTACAGGCTGAGCCACCGAGCCCAGCTCATTTAACATGTTTTTAGTGCTCATCCTTGTTGAAGCATGCATCAGTACTTTTTTCCTTTTTATTGCCAAAGAATATTCTGCTGTATGAACGTATACCATATTTTATGTAACCATTTTTCAGTTGATGGACATTTCTGTTGTTTTCTACTTTTTGCTGCTCAGAACATTTGTGTACTATTTTTTTGTGCAGACATTTGTTTACACAAAATATGCTGGGTCATGCGATAACTCTGTTTAACCTTTTGAAGAACTGCCAGACTGTTTTTCATTTTACACTCTCGCTAGCAGTGTAGGAGGCTTCCAGTTTTTCCATACCCTCACAAAAACTTTGTCTTTCTGATTATAACCATCCTACTTGGTATGAAGTATCTTATTGTGGTTTTTATTTTCATTTTATTGATGGCTAATGATGTTGGGCATTTTTCATGTGTCTATTGGCCATATGTGTATTTTTGGGGGGGGAATGCCCATTCAGATCCCTAGCCAATTGATCATGCTTTTATTTTTAGTTTATATTCTGAATACAAGTCCAGTATATTACATATATGATATACAAATATTTTCATCTTTCTGTGTGTTGTTTTTTCAAGTTTTTAAAGGTTTTGTTTGTAGAACAGATGATTTTAGTTTGGTATACTCTAGTTTATTTTTACTTCTATCATTCATGCTTTTGGTATATTAAAATAGGAACTATTGCCTAGCCCACAGTCATGAAGATTTGCTCTAGTGTTTTCGTCTATGAGTTTTATGGTTTTTAGCTCTTACATTTAGGTCTATGATCTTGTATCGAACTTTTTTTTTTAAGGAAATAGGTTACAATTCAGGGGTAGGTATACAAATGGTCATTGTATAGGTAAAGTTTAGGCTTCACTTGGTCCCTACTTCACCTGGTTTGAGATCAGCTACCCTTGTTGATGAAGTGTGCCCCCCACCCCCACCCCCCGGTGGTTTCCCACTACTATCAATCTCTTTCTTGTAGTATTATGATAATTGTTCAGGATCTGCTTATGAGTGAAAACATGTGGTACTAGGTTCTTTGTTTCTGTGATAGACCACTGAGTATTACAGACTCTAAATCCATTTAAGTTAATGCAAAGTTCATAATTTTGTCTTTTATGACTGCATACTATTCCATTGTGTATATGTACCACGTTATTTTAACCTGGTCTACTTTCAGTGGGCAACACAGTTGGTTCCATGTTTTTGCTATTGTGAATAGTGCTGCATAAACATGAGTGTACAGGTATCTTTTTTGCAGAATGATTCGAGATCCTCCGGGTATATACCCAGAAGTGGGATTGCTAGGTTGTATGGGAGGTTGATTTTTAAATCTTTTCGGAATTGCCACACTGTTTACCACAGAGGTTGTACTAGTTTACACTCCCACCAACAGCGTAGAAGTGTTCTCTTTTCCCCACATCCCCACCAGCATCTATTGTTTCTTAAGTTATTGATGATGGCCATTCCAACTGGAGTTAGGTGGTATCTCAGTGTAGTTTTAATTTGCGTTTTTTGATGATTAGTGAGGCTGAGCATTTTTTCATGTATCTGTTGACTGCTCATATGTCTTCTTTTGAATAGTGTCTGTTTATTTCTTTTGCCCACTTTTTAATAGGGCTGTTTGTTTTTTTTCTTTTGAGCATGTTTGAGTTCCTTGTAGATCCTAGATGTTAGGCCTTTCAGATTTACGTTTGGCAAATATTTTTCCCAGTCTTCTGTGGACTATCTCCCTGCTCTCTTGATGGTTTCTTTGACTTTGCAGAAGCTTTTCAGTTTGATGGTGAGGCCTAACATCTAGGATCTACAAGGAACTTCGTCTTATCTCTTATGGCATGGGCACTTGGGGTTTTGATCAGGAATTGGTTGCCAGTTCCAATTTCCATAAGGGTGTCTCCTGCTTTTTCTAAGGTTTTTATAGTTTGAGGTTTTACGTTTAGGTCTTTGATCCATGTAGAATTGATTTTGTGAATGGTAACAGGTAGGGGTCTTGTTTTAATCTTCTGCATGTGGTCAGCCGGTTTTCCCAGCACCACTTACTGAATAGGTTATCCTCTCTTCAGTGGTTGTTAGTGGAGGCTTTGTCAAAGATGAGCTGGTTAAGAAATTGAGGTTTATAAGAACCTTAGAAAATAATTTCCTTTTGTATTATTAAATTATGAAATTTCATTGACCATTCATATGTTTTAAAATAAAAGTGATTTAGTTTTAAATTAGTAATTTTTTTTTTACTTTTGGTTTTCTTCTTACTCAGAATGAGGTGCAAACAGCAAAAGAATTTATAAAGATTGTAGAAGCTGCAGAAAATGAATACCAGGTATGATTTTCAAAAATATTTTATAAGCTATATTCACTTAGGAATTAATGGGACTGAAATTTTACTTTGTATTATAAGCTTGAATTTTTTTCTTGTTCCACTTTGTAAAATACAGTCTTTCTTGTTATGTATTTGCTTCTTAATACAAGGGCACATTTGTGAAAGAATAGGCAAAAAGAGTGACAAATAAATTGAATTCAATTAAGATTTTATATTTTAGAAGTACTAAGACTAGGTTTTAGTCAACTGTAATTTCTGGGTATGGATTGATTATCCCCTTATCCAAAGTGCTTGAAACCAAAAGTGTTTTGGATTTTGGATTTTTTTGGGGGGGTGGAATATTTGTGTTATATATTTACCAGCTTAGCTTCTCTAGTCTGAAATTTTGAAATCTGAAATACTCCAGTGAGCATTACCTTTGAGTGTCATGTTAATGCTCAAAAGTTTCAGACTTTTGGAGCATTTGGATTATCAGTTTAGGAATGCTCAGCCTGTTTTGGCCAAAATATGCCATGATATTTTAAATGGTTATTTGTGGCTGGGCTCGATGACTCAGCCTGTAATCCCAGTCATCTGGGAGGCCGAGGCAAGTGGATTGCCTGAGCCCGCAGGTTCAAGACCCACCCAGGCAACTTGGCAAGACCTTGTCTCTACAATACCTGAAAAATTAGCTGAGCATGGTAGTGCGTGCCTGTAGTTCTGGCTACTTGGAAGGCTGAGGCGAAAGGATCGCCGGAGCCCAGCAGGTCGAGGCTGCGGTGGCCAGGAGCATGCCACTGCACTCCAGCTGGGGAGACGGTGTGAGACTCCAACTCAAAAATAAAAATAAAAATAAATAAATGGCTATTTGTTTCTGGTTGGAAATTTTAATCTGGGAGTTGTTTTCTAAACCATTTAGATTATGTATAATCTGCTTAAATCACATTTCATTTTGTGTTCTTCTTCTTAATTATTAACTTCTAAACTATACTTTGGAATTTAAGCATTTTATTTATGAATTGAGTAAATTTCCACTTCTTACAAACAGTAATTTATAAGTTGTTCTGACATAGTAAAATTCAAATGCGAAAGATTAAAAATGAGAACACACATATATTAAATCTAATTTATAATTTTATGTCATTAAATTTACTAAAATTGTTTATAAGCCTTTTCTGTCACCTGCTTTTAAGCAGCTTTTAAAACTATGTTGGGATTCCTATTTGACTATTTAAAAGCAGTGAAACACTGAGTACACACAGACATAAAGATGAGAACATATATTGGGGACTCTTAAAGGGGGAGGGAGGAAGGGGAGGTGAGGGTTGAAAAACTCGCTGTTGGGTACTGTGCTCCCTCTTTTGGTGGCGGGTTCCTTAGAACCCCAAACTTCACCATCAAACAGTAAACCTGTGACAAACTTGTACATGTATCCCCGAATTTACAGTAAAATAAAAAAATAATAAGAGCAGTGAAACAGGCTGCTTAAATAAAGGTAGCTCTGAAAACATATATGTGTTGTATAAATTGTTCTGTTCCTTTGCTTTGCTTTAAACTTCTAACTGCTGTTTTTCATAGACTGCCATCAGTGAGAATTATCAGACAATGTCGGACACTACTTTCAAAGCCTTACGTCGACAGTTGCCAGTTACACGCACTAAGATTGATTGGAACAAGATCCTTAGCTACAAGATTGGCAAAGAGATGCAGAATGCATAAGAAGAACATTGCATGACCGGATCATTTTAGTGTCTTTGCGTTAAAAAAAAAAAATTATTGCAAAAGTATTCAGAACTGTCAAGCTGCCCAGTCAGATGGGTTATTGCCATTTAAAATCACTGTAATTAATTAGTTTGGTTAGAGCACAAAGCTTAGCTAATCAACCATTATTTTTGTTCAGAGAGGATTGAAAATCAGTTTAGTTTAAATGTCTTTTACTTTCTGTTATGCCTTTCTTTCTTACAATGAAGAGATGATTGATGATTCCTCTAGTTTATGGTTAAAACTTTTGAAGTGTTTCAAAAATATTTTACTTACTATCACGCTAAAATTGTTGTCTTTTGGTTAATGAAATGGGTAACTTTTGATGTTTACCCAGTTCTTTTTAATGGGGTTAATAATGGATATTCTAGTTTAAGGTGGTTGATGGATTTAGCCATATAAGCTGCTAAAGAAATTGTCTACCTTTTCCCCCTCAGCTCTTCCATTTATGTAAGATTGAGATTAGAGGGAAAGCATTTTCTATAACAATTGTGTTTAAACCTTTCAAGAAGGTTATTTAGCTAGCTTAGTGTTAACTAAACTTTTTTTAAACAAGGCCAAGGTCTAATGCTGTTTTGAGATTCTGAAATTAAATGAAAGTACTTATTTCAGAAATGCATTTAATGCTTTTTTCTTGTGACGGTTACGCAGATCAGCTTGAATTCCATATGTCCCTGAGTTATTTTTATCATAAAGCCACAAATGTATTATAACAAGGCAAATTGTAATATATATAATCCTGAACTTATACCATGTCTCAGTTTATTTTTTTTCTTGGATTGAAAAGTACTCAAATTCAATGTGACATTAAAATGCAAATTTTCCTATTTATTTGAGTAGAAAATCACCAGTCATATACTATTTTAAAATACTTTATTTGGATATTGTAATTCTTAACTGGTTGTAAATTAGAAAAGCTGGGATTACATATGGTGTGCAGCTACAGTCAGTTTTTTCATCTTCCTATGCATCATAAGCATGTTTGTAATATTTTTAAAAATAGATTTACTAATACTACAGGAATTTCAAGCCTGTGGCGAATGTTAATATTTACTATAAGGAGTGGGGTGGAGTTATGGTTTCATTCAGTAGAGTATTGCTTATTATACTTGAGTGGAATCCTTTCCTCACGTGCTCCTGCAAACGTCTGGGCCTGGAAATGTTTCTTGCTTTTTTTTTGTTTTCTTAAACATCATTTTGATTATGTATAATAAAATATTTCATTAGCTTGAATTGTATAGATTTTTAAAAATTCAGAAAGCATGTTGTTTAATTTCTTTTTAAGATCACTGTTGGGCTTTGAAAGCATTGAGAATATAATATGAAATTATGACATTTTTGGCTAACTCATTTTCTCTTTTGTTTTAATATATAGGTTTTGGCATATTGGGATTCCTAAAGAAAATGAATTGATAACATTAATTATCTGTTTCTTTTTGTAAAAGACCTATTCAAAAGTTTAATGATGACTCTGAACTAAATACTAGATAAACATAATTAACTAGCTTGGTTGTCACGTTGGGCTATCATGGGGTTTGTAGTGCATGCAGCTCATCCCTGTTTTATAGCTTAGAATGCCTTCTTTGAAGATACATGCAACTGTTTCTAAGGTTTTTTTGCTTGTGAAAAGGAAGATTTATCAAAAAATAACCTAGAACAGTCTGAAATAATGATTGCACGACAGACTAGTGTTTTATAATCTAAGAACAGCATTTTATTCAAGTGAAAGAATGGGAAGCCAGATTACCCTACAGCTCAGAGGTGTAATTTCAACAGAGCCTACAACGGCGACTGTTGAGTAGGCTGGAGTGTGGCAGCAAAGGCGGAATGAGGGAAAACCGCTCGGAGGCTATCGCAGTTGTCTCTCTAGCTGAGAGGTTGCTGGCTTGGGCTGAGGCGGTAGCCGTGGAGGTGGCGTGAGGCAGTGAGTGCTGGATACATCCTTAAGGTAGAATCAGCAAGATTTGCCGCGAGCTGGGCAAGGGTATTTGAAAGTTGAGAAACTGAGGAAGATGCTGGGAGGAGCAGGTCAGTTGGGGCCAGGCGGCTAATGAGAAGCTCGTTTTTAGATTCCAAGGGGAAATATGCAGCAGTTTGATACAAGAGAATGACAGCTATAGAGGAGTGCTCTGCGCTGGAAGAACAGGAAAGTGAAGGGATCCGTTTGCTGGGTGAAATGAAGGACGCCTCAGCTTTGTTCATGGTGATGAATTAAAGCAAGTGAGACCAGTGAGTGGGGCTGTATGGCTTTCTTCAGCCATATAAAGTTGCATGGATGCATAGAACACATGAACTTCATTTCAGCAAGTTTGTGGTTTTGCCAAGGGTGGACGACTGACCACATGAAGAGGGACAAGGTTATGATGGTCTTTGGAATTTAAGCCGGGTAAGCAGGAAAGTGAGGACTTGACAGGAGGAGAGGGACAGTGACAAGGTGGCACAATTCGTGGATTATTGGGGTATTGTGAGTTGGAGAACTAGTAAGAATGACCTGGAAACATAAGAAGTGGTAGTTAAGGAATGGTGTGCATAAAACTTAGACTTTTAAGGAGTTAACAGCGATTCATAATAAGTATGACCAAGGGAATGACGGACTGAGAGTGGAGAGGAGGGGAGTTCAAGCAGCTGTGCAGCCCAGGGCTGGAAAGGTCAGCTCTGTGGATGCTGAAATCAAGAATTTCGATAGAAGTACGTATTCTCACATGAGTAATGACTTTCCAGACTGTAGCTGGATATACTGTCTTTCTGTCAAGTATTTATGAGTTAGGTAAATATGTGATACAGATATTCATGAGGCCTTTCCTCATTTAGGGTTTTCAAAACTAAAATGGAAGGAGGAACATTAAAAGAAAAGTGTTCTGAAAGTTTTGGCTCATTTCAAATTGTTCTTGAAACGTGAAGAGAAAGTTTTGGCTCATTTCAAATTGTTCTTGAAACGTGAAGCTCTCAGGAAAGTCAGGACAATGACTGGTAATTGTATGGCATTTGGCTTAGCCCTTTCTGTGCTTGAAATCCTTTTGACTTTTAATAACTACACTGAAAGCTTTGGAATAACATAAGATCCTTTCAAAAGATCTTCCATACTGAGCATCAGTTTGTGCCTTTGCTAACTATTGAGTATAAAATGCAAAGGCACATTAAGCCAGGAGTTAGCACAGGTGTTTTGTAATGCATGCACGCATGCTATAAAACATCTCAAGAAAGATGTCTCTTCATGTCTCTAAGATGGAATAGTTAAAAGCAGAGTCATAATGCACTTGCTAGTCTTAAATTATAGATTGTTGGACTTGAAACAGAACCTTTTTTTTTTTTTTTTGAGTCTCATTCTGTCGCCCAGGCTGGAGTACAGTGGCATGCTCATGACCACCCCAGCATCGACCCATGGGTCTCAGGTGATCCTTCTGCCTCAGCCTCCCAAGTAGCCAGAACTACAGGCACGTGCTACCACGCCTGGCTAATTTTTTTATTTTATTGTAGAGATGAAGTCTCACCAAGTTGCCCAAGCTAGTTTTGAACCTGTGGACTCAGGTAATCCTCTCACCTCAACCTCCCAAAGTGCTAGGAATACAGGTTTGAGCTACCACGCCTGGCTGAAATAGAACCTTTTATAGGCATTTCCAACTTGGCATTCTGTGTATTATGCAAAAACTTCATTGTAGGATTGGCCAGTAGTGTTAGCTATTGGAGAACATGCACTGTATCCACCAATTAAAATTAAAATAGCCAATTAAGCTTGTAATTAAGGTTGAATTGGTATTAGAAATTAGTGTCAGGTCACTCATTATTAATCAGACTATTCAGAGGACTGTTCTAGTCATTGTGGAGTTTGAAAAATATAAAAGTATTACTTAATGGAATCTACAAACTAGTCATAGGACAGCTGTGTTTTCCAACCTTTTTCACATCACGACATATGTAAAAATTGATGCTATTTGTAAGGCACACTGTAGGAAGTGGGTGTCTGCTTGCCAACTAACATAAGGGTCGAAGGAATCATATCTTGGCACTCATTTAGGAAGATGTGCCAAGGATAACACACACACACACAATACTGTAAGACTGTCTACAAGATAAACGTCAAGCCTAAGTTTACTTTTAAAGGAATGTCAAGACAAGGAAAGTTTTCTGGAAAGCATGAGATTTAAACTCTGCCCTGGCCCACTCACATGTGTAAGTATATGTGTAGCCAGGAGACAGGAAATCCTCTGGTATCTCAGTGAAGCATCAAAACATAGATAAGAGGTTTTTAGTAAAAAAAAAAAAAAAAATGTTACAGGTCAAAGAGCATTATACAGTTCAAAACCAACTCTGACTTTTTAAAACACCACAGTGTGAAATGAATAACAAAGTAAAATTCTAAAAATAACTTCTTATAAACTGTAGTATGGCTAATAAGATATTAAAATATTTTACCGCTAGTTTTGGTATAACCTAACAAAAGTGTGTTGGTTAGTTTACATTCTTTTGCAGTGTGACTGGATCAGAAAACTCTTATTTTCATTGAAACTCACTAGAAAGCACACATCACAGGTGCCAAATCAGCCACTTATTCTAATAACATTAGCAAGTGGAATGACAAGCAGTTAAAACACTCAGATTAAATAGAAGGCTGTTAGGGAAACAAAACAGGTATCTCTAAGAAGATTGATGACTTCTTGGGAAAATTGTGAATTGCCTAGCTCTTTAACCAAATACATTTTCAAGGCGTTCAGCTGCAAGGATGAGCCCAAGAAGTCTTGCTGACTAAACAGTGCAAAGTGTCACCTTCCTCTTGGGCTGCTAACTTGCTAGCCTAGTACAGTCTGAACACTGAAGCAGATCTCTTCCCTCATAGACTTTGACCTGAAAATGAAAGCTTGCCTTCTGTCCCCCAAAAGAATACTAAAAAACCAGGAGCTGCAGCTCTCTAAGGTACAAATTAAGTACTTAGGGAAGACTTCAGTTCTTTTAGAATGCAGAGCAAGATAGAGATCAGTGTTACGAGTATCTCAAATGAGGAAAAGGCAAAAAAGGCAAAGATCACCCTGTGTGCACGCTCTCATTTTCCCTTCACTTTGGGCTTCACAGAGAAAAAAAAGTTTTAAAGGAATTTCATTCCAAAGACTCATAAGGGCAAGGACCTTAAACTACTCTAAATATCCAGCAGCCGTGAATGAATACAGATACTGTGGTTAACAGTGGGATAGCATACGGCTTTTAAAAGCTTCCGTGTCTGGCTGGGCATGGTGGCTCAAGCCTGTAATCCCAGCACTTTGGGAGGCCAAGGTGAGAAGATTGCCTGAGTCCAAGGGTTCGAGACCAGCCTGGGCAACTTGGGGAGTCCTCATATCTATGAAGGAAAAAAAAAAAATTAGCCAGGAGTGGTGGCACGCACCTGTAGTTCCAGCTACTTGGAAGCCTGAGGAAGAAGGATTGCCTGAGCCCAGCAGGTAGAGGCTGCGGTGGATGTAAGTGTGCCACTGAATTCCAGCCTGAGGAACTGAGACGCTCACTCAATCCCCCCCCCAAAAAAAATTTTTCAAGTCAGAGCTTTGTATAGTAGCATACTATGAAAACATGAGAGCAAAAACAAGTTGCAGAAGGGTAAGTACACTAATATGAGCATAAGTTTAAAAATCTGTAAAACATGCATAGATTTTATCATTTTATATAGTGAATGGATAAAACATACAATGGGATAAAAAGCTGAATCAGGCTAGTGTATGTGAGAGGAGGAACATAAAGGGAATGGGTTTGAGGAACGGTAGAGGAATTCATTTGTATCTGGAAGAATTTTTTAAGCTGGGTGATAAGTATACAGGTGGTCCCTACAACATCTCAGTCTTGTCATATTTTGTCACTTAAATTCTCCAACTTATGCTGACACATTCAGAACTCAACATGAAAAGAAATACCTACAAAAATTTACTTGGCAGAAGTATAAACATGACAAAGGTCATAATTATAACAGATTGAGTAGAAAGTTTACTAACACCCCTCTTAAAAGTCATTAGACTTCCTGTAATTCCAGCACTTTGGGAGACTGAGGCGAGGGAATTTGCCTGGGTCTGGGAGTTTGAGGCCAGCCTCCTGGACAACATGGGCCTTGCCTAGGCAACTTGGCGAGAACTCGACTATACAATAAATCCAAAAAATTAGCCAAGTGTGGTGGTGCATGCCTGTAGTCCCAACTGTTTGGAAGGATCACCCAAGCCCAGCAGGTTGAGGCTGCGATAGCTGTGATCATGTTACTGCCCTGTCCAGCCTGGGCAGGAAAAGAAGTCATTAAACTTGTCTTACAGTGAACTATATCCAACTTTTTACATACAGGTCATTTTCTGTGCTATATAAATTATTCTACATGGTAGGGAAAGATGGATTATAAGCTTAAATAAAATAGCATGAGAACACCGGTGAATCGTGCCTATAAAATTAAAAGCATGATTTTTAATACATTAATAGAATACTACATTAGAGAATACAAAGAATGCTACATTATGACCAAATATGATTTATCACTAGAATGCCATGATTGTTCCTTTTTAAGAATTCTAGTATAGCTTCCTACATTAGCATATTGAAGAAATAATCTCTAAATACATTAAAGCAATTGATAAAGTTTAGTACAGAATCCTGAGTGTGGTGATTCACTCCTGTAATCCCAACACTTTGGGAGGCCAAAATGTATTGCTTGAGGCCAGGAGTTCAAGATTAGCCTGAACAGTTGGGCACCGTGGCTCATGCCTGTAATCCCAGCACTTTGGGAGGCAGAGGCAAGAGAATTGCCTGAGCCAAGGGTTTCGAGACCAGCCTGGGCAACATGGCAAGACCTCATCTCTGCAATTAATCAAAATATTAGCCAGGTGTGGTGGCACATGCCTGTAGTTGCAGCTACGTGAAAGGCTGAGGTGGAAGGACTGCCTGACCCCAGCAGGTAGAAGATGTGGTGGCCATGAGCAGGCCACTGTACTCCAGCCTGGGTGACAAAGTGAGACTTCGACTAAAAAAAAAAAAAAATTAGCATGGGCAGCATAGTAAGACCACTCCTCTCCCTCACCCCTCCACCACCTTCCTTCCCTGTCTCTGACCCCCCAAAATAGGTGGGTTGGTGGTACACACCAATAATTCTAACTACTCAGGACAGGAGGCTCAAGTGGCAGGATCACTTAAGCACAAGAGTTTGAGGCTGCAGTGAGCTGTGTTTGCTTCACTACAATCCAATCTGGGCAACAGAGTGAGACCCTGTTTCTAAATAAATAATAAAGACCGTATTACATATCAATGGTAAAGAACCGGCTCGGTTGGCTCAACCCGTAATCCCGCGCCTTTGGGAGGCTGAGATGAGTGGATTGCCTGAGCCCGCAGGTTCGAGACCCGCCTGGGCGGCGAGACCTCATCTCTACAATAAACCAAAAAATCGGCCGGGCGTGGTAGCGCATGCCTGTAATTCCGGATACTTGGGAGGCTGAGGCGGAAGGATTGCCGGAGTCCAGCAGGCGAGGCTGCGGTGGCTGGGAGCGACCACTGCACTCCAGTCTGGGCGACAGAGTGAGACTCCAACTCAAAAAAAAAAAAACAACAAAAAAAAACAAATCAGTGGTAAAGATGAATTACTCTAAATGCTGTTAAGGCAACAGGATAACCAGCTGGAAGGAAATTAAGTTGGATCCATACCTCAGACCTTTCCCCAAGTTAAAATTGGATCAAAGGTGTAATGGTATAAAATGATATCATAAAAGTTCTTGAAGAAATAGTAATTTTTAAAAATATCAATATCAGAATAATTTTAGAATTTTAGACAATCCTTTGAATCCATACATAGAAATGAATGGGTTTGACTTCATAAAAATCAAGATTTTCTACATGGCTTAAAGTGCTCTAAGAAAAGTCAAAAGACAAACCATTCAGGGGAAAACATATTTGCAACTTATTTAACAGATGGTTAATTTTCCTAATATGTACTGGGCACCTACAATACAATAATTACACAATAGTTCAATAGAAAGTTAAAAAGCAAGCCGGGCTGGGTGGCTCAGCCTGTAATCCGCGCCTTTGGGAGGCTGAGGTGAGTGGATTGCCTGAGCCCGCAGGTTCAAGACCCACCTGGGCAACTTGGCGAGACCTTATCTCTACAATAAATCAAAAATCAGCTGGGCGTGGTAGTGCATGCCTGTAGTTCCAGCTACTTGGAAGGCTGAGGGGGAAGGATCGCCGGAGCCCAGCAAGTCAAGGTTGTGGCGGCCAGGAGCAGCCACTGCACTCCAGTCTGGGTGATAGAGGGAGACTCCAACTCAAAAAAAAAAAAGTTAAAAAGCAGATCCCATGGCACCAGAGTCCTTGATATTGTGGAGAGCTTTGCCAGTATTGGACAGCCTAGTTAAACCTTTCCTGAGAAATAAATTTTGTTTAAGCCACTGCTGCTTTGGGTTTATTTCTTATCACTCCTGCCTCTCAAACTATACAGAGTTTGGTACCAGAAGTGGGGTCCTACAAGTAACAAAACCTAAAGTGTGGCATTGGTTGAAGGCAATGTACATCAACAGGGTTCAACTGAATATGAATACAGTAAAATGTGCAAGAGTCTGTTGTGATTATCACTTCTGCCCCATGCACTAATTGCCAGTAGCACCCCCTAACCCTTGTGACAGTCAAAAGATTACCCCTAGATGAAAGCAGTATTGCTCCAGTGACTATGGAATCCAGGGATTCGGTGCAGGCATAGATATTGATGGCTGGAAAGCTGTGATCCTAGTTAGGCCTGAACAAAACAATTGAAATTATTGTCTTGAATACCTTGAAAAGTAGTTAACATGACTTTGACAACATGAAAGACACCAGGGAGACTCAGAATGGAAGGAAGATGTTAACAACTCTACTGAATCCCTCCCCCCATGTTCGGGATATTTGAGAAAACATTTGAGCTGAGTTGAACTTGCAACATCATATCTTGCAAGGATTGCCATGTACTAATTAATGATCCAAAAATGTTCCCAAGTCCACTGAACTGTACTGTCAGGGTCTTTCATTCTCTCACTAGTTCATGGACTGCAAGTCCAAAGTGATAACATCAACTAGGACATAAGGTTGAAGATAGAAATGAGAATAAGTTCATTGCCTTTCCACCCAGACCATTGTCTTGAAAGGTGTATTCACTTTCTATTGCGGTGTAATCATGACCACAAAGTTAGGTCTTAACACAAGTTTATTATCTCGCAGTTGTTACAGGTCCAGGTACATGTGTAGCTGGATCCTCTGTTCAGGGTTTCACCATACTGAAATTAACATGATGTCTTGGGCTACAATCTCAGCTGAAACTTGAATTCCTCTTTCAAGCATATGTGGTTGTTGGTAGAATTCAGCTCCTTGTGAGTTGAATTTAGGAATGGAGTGATTATGTCATTTGTTACCCAAACCCCAATATTTCTGAGAGAAAGGAGAGCTTTTAGTTATTACATTAATACAATTGTAAACAGGAACTATTCTGGGAAAACTGATATGTGCAGTCACCCTAATTGATTACAGTGAACCTTGAAAACTACGTAGCCCCAGTGGTAGCCAGGAAGAATATGGACCATGAAGGACTTTGCCTAAGAACATTGGACGAGGAGTTCTTCAGAGAGATCAGAATCAAAGGCTACTTCATGGGCTAACCAAGAAACTCTATGACCTAGATAGAGAGACCTTGAAATTCCTGTGGAGTGGTACTAAACAATGATGGTATATAGTTTCCATTCTGTTTCATTTCTGAATTGTGATTATTCTGTTCCTACTACACCTCCATTCTAGACCAAGTGAGTTCAGGCAGATAACATCATTGAACTTAACAGTTTTCTGGACAAGTAGACACATTTTTTTTCCCCCTGGTGAAGAGGACTGCGTATCCACCCAGATATCTTGGATTTTGAGCGGACTGCGAGAGTTGTGTCTTTGGTGGCATATCCTTGAGGAGGGGTCAATATATTACTCTTTGTGTAGTAAGAAGGATGTCTTTATGTAGGTCAGAGGGATAATCCGTGGGAAAAATTGGTAATTACCCCTTCAATATTCATTTATAGCTGCTCATCTGCCCTCGCAGAATAAAAACATTTCCCATCGTCCCTTAGAGCTAGGAGTAGGCATGTGACTAAGTTCTGGCTAATGGGATAATAAACGTGTTGTAGGGCAAACTCCTGGGACATTCTTTCTGCCACTTCCCTCTTATTTCCTCTCCATCCTGCTCCTTGAAACTTTGATGCTGCCATCTTGAATCATCAGGTCCAGACACAAATGGCATATGAACATTATCCTGCATACTTTGGGTCACAGTAGCTTGAATCATGTGCCTGGAATTTTACCTGAGGGAGAAATAAACTTTTCTCTCGTTTAACCCTCTGCTATTTTTTCATGTCACTTGCATTGTAATCTAATTTTTTTTTTTTTTTTTTTGAGTCAGAGTTTCACTCTATCGCCCAGGCTGGAGTGCAGTGGCACACTCATGGCCACTGCAGCCTCCACTTGCTGGGTTCAGGAGATCCTTCCACTTCAGCCTTACAAGTAGCTGGAACCACAGGTGCGTGCCACCACACCCGGCTAATTTTTTAATTTATTGTAGAGACAAAGTTTCACCTTCACTTGCCCAGGCTGGTCTCGGATCCTTGGGCTCAGTTAATCCTCTCGCCTCAGCCTCCCAAAGTGCTGGGATTACAGGCTTGAGTCACTGCTCCCAGCCTTTCTAATCCTAAAAGATAGAACCTTACGGCCCCCCCATCCCATTTGATATTAAAACAAAAAATCCATATGGGCTTGAAAATCTAGCCAAACCAAACTGAACGATTTGGAACTAATAATCTTGAGCTGGAGAAAAACCTTCCTGCAAAAAGAAACTCAGAAGTCATAAAGGAAAAAATTGACAGATTTTTTTTTCCCTTCCCAAATATTTAGTATATTCCCCCACAGAATATGGTAAATATTCCTTCCACAGAAGAATATTCACGGGAAAGCCTGTTAGAAACGGTTGCAAACATGTTTCTCTCCACCTGCCTTTTATAGTTTAATTTTGTGTTTGGCATCTTTTGTGGTCAGAGATGTTATTACTATGTGTGTCACTAAGTGTTTCAAAACTCTGCTTGACAGGAAAAACGGTTTGTGTTTCTGAGCATACGTTTGGGATGAGATCGTATTTCTGAAATTTTCACAGGAATGGAGAAGCTTGCGATTTCTGAGTGTAGCCAGCAGGTGCCACTGTTCTCATTTCAGGCTAATTGCCGTTCAGGGAGGCATTGAATGAGGAGAAATAGGCCTGTATCCCTGTTCTGAATCCTCTGGGGGCGCCTGGACTTGTCATAACTTGACTGTTACTCAGCAGAAGGGCACTGCGGGTCTCGAAAAGAAACTTTTCGTGCTTATTGTCAGAGAAAAGAGCCTTTGGAATGTGGAAATATTTAGCTGGAATTCAAACCCTGGGAGTCTCAACTCAGAGCCTATGCTCTTAACCTGTTCCCCCATAGGAAAGGTGCCTTAAACTATGCCATGCACTGCTCTAAATCCTTGTGCTTGTTAGTTGATTTTATTATTATAACTGTGAAGTAGGTATTATTACTCATTTTCTAGATAAGGAAATGAAAGCTCCAAGATAGCTAAAGCAAAATCTCAGGGCTTTAGAATTAATGCTGGGGAAAAGCAAGGGGAACAGTATGAACATGATTGAGTTAATCAGGATATAACTAGAAATTAATCTGGTAGGAGAGAAATGTCAACAATAATATTTACCATCTCTCTCTCCCGTCGTGTCCACTGCTGGGAGGACAGATATCTCATCTGCCTTGTTCAATACTGTGGCAGACGCTTCATTTTGAGTTGGCCACTCAAGATGCTCTCTTGCTCTCTTCCTTGCGCCCCTCTCTGTCCCTCTTCCCTCCCTTCTTCCCCCTTCCCCCCTCCCCCTTCCTTTCTTCCTTCCCTCCTTTTTTTCCTAACAGACCCCAAAGTGTGCTTGGGATGTCAATCTGCCCAGTTGAAATACACATGGGCCCAGCTCCTTTGCAGCTGGGGTGGCCAAGATGTGAGTCCTAGGCAGAAGTAACTGAATGGCGTTTCAGAAAATACTCTTTAAAGAAATCCGACTTGCCTTTCCTCTGCCCTTTCTCCCCTGGAGATGCCGCAGCCCTGGGAGTAAATGCTGCACACTGTACCAGAGGCAAGGAACCTGGACTTTGCTCGTTTTCTTGAATAGTTGTGTGAGCCCCAGACTCTGAACTTCTTGTCATATGAGAAAAAGAAACTCCCTGTTTGGTTAAATCACTGTTATTTGGGTTTTCTGTTACATCAGCCAAAAACACTGTTAAGGAATGCAAACCTGAACACCTAGATTTTAAAATGATGTTGCCACAGTCATTTGTAGAAAGAGCGAATGAAATGCAAATGCAGAACTAAAACTTTGTGACAGTAGCCTGTTTAAGGTAGTAACAAGACGCAGGACCCCAGAAATGCATGGCCCCAGAGACTCCTTCACACTGCGGTCTACACTCATGCAGCATGAATGAACAGAGTGTGGACACTGCCCCAGGAAGGATGCATTATGGGACACCATGTGCACCATCCCAAATGCATGGGCATCTATTTTTCATGATTATCATAGAAATGAAAAAACACAAAAAGTTATATTAAAAGTTTTGCTAAAACTCACAGATCTCCAAGAATATTCCTCTCTGTTTCCCCGAGATTTTCAGTCCAAAGAAATGGCCACATAACCCATATAAGGTAGGCGCTTCTTTTCTGCATATCGTATTGGTAGCCACAGGCATTGTTTGCTATTTAGTGGTGTATCTTCAAGAGACAGAAGAAAAAAAATCCTGTTACTAAATGTTCAGCAATTTCAAAGTTTGAGGCCAGTGCGGTTTAATGTCCGGAGTGAAGTTACATGCTTCTTTCAACCATAACATACCTACCAATTAGTACAACCTACTGATTTGCTCATAAAGCCACACTCATCTGCGGTATAACGTAAAGCTACTTTTGAGTTCTAAACATAGGCCTAAGAATGTACTACTGTTTAAAAATAACTCTACCCCCTCAGGACACCTGTGCAAGAAACAGGCTGGTTTATCAGTCACTCAGGAAGTTAAACCACTTACCTTATGGGTTTAAGAGAAAGTCATTAAGGATTGCCTGAGCACAGGGGATCGAGACCAGCCTGGGCAACTTGATGAGACCTCCTTTCTACAATAAACAACAACAACAACAAAAATCTGGGTGGGGTGGCACGTGCCTATGGTTCCAGTTACTTGGGAGGCTAAAGTGGAAGAATCGTCTGAACCCAGCAGGATGAGTCTGTGGTGGCTATGAGTGTGCCACTTCAGCCTGGGCAACAGAGTGAGGTTCTGGCTAAAAAAAAAAAAAAAAAAAAAAATCATGATGTCTTAATAATGAAGATGTGTGGGAGCAGTCTGACCATATCATGATTATAATCGTTATTGTCTCCCTCTACTCTCCTGCTGACTGCTTGTCCTAGTCATAAGTTCCACAGGATTAGGGTCTTTGCTCACCAATGTAGTTTATGTACCTAGAACATCAATGGGTGTTCAGTTAAGTCCTTCTTGATGAATGAATGAACAAATTGGAACGGAAGACAGCATAATTGCATAGTGTAGCATGAGTAGTCTATAAAGGATTTTTGTTTGAAATGTAAAAATAGATCATCACATCCTTAAAACAAGAACACACCCTAATATAAATGATGAAATATATAGACTTATTCCTGAAAACATTTTCACAAAACTATCCATACTGTAAGGCTCACATTCATCTGGGCTTACCCCTCTGCTGAATGGTCTCTGACTTTGTGCTTCCCTTTCCTCTACTTTGTATGTCCTGTTTATAAATCCCAAATCTTCCCCCACCATAAAGCCTGACCCAAGGTCTAGCCCCCTCTAAAATCTGAATCCTTAGAATGCTTAATTTTTACTTATCTTGAAAGACATTCCACTATGAATCCTATTGTAGTTACTTTGGGATATTTAATGGATATCCCCAAAGTGACCCCATTACTCTCATACCTGAAACAGCAACAAAATAGACAAAAATATATGAAACAACAATGTTCAAGGTATTAGACACAAGGCAGTGAAGAATAGTGATCCTTAAGAGCTGAAAAACAAATGAGTTGAGCCCCCTTGAGAGGATTTCCAGGCCCCAGGGTGAGGAGGGAAGACTGAGGCATAGTCCAAGAGAAACCCCAAACTGGGGAGACATTGAGAGATTCTGGGAAACCAAAACAGCTAAAGTTCAAGGAGTTTGTGGTCATTTATGACAGCCTTGGAAAATGAATACAGGTGGCATGTAATGTAACCAGGAAACTTTGTTTCTGTGAACGGTTGTTCCTCAGAGGAAATTTTCTTTGGCTTTTTGTAAGTCATTGAAAAGATGAATACCTTAAGAATAAAATGTAATTTCCACAGAGGATTACGTGTCATTTTAGTGATACAGAGTTAAGTATTCCTGCAATGTAGAATGATTTAAGTTTGTATATTCTGGTGTTTGTTTTAATGTATCAATAGAAGATGATGGTTGTTCCCTGAGAATTAAGGTATTTTTCCTATTGTGATTCATGAGAAACATAGATTGAAAACTTTCTCCTCTTATCAAGTCCACAGTAAGATTTCCCCAACTGTTTCCAAAATGCCTAACATATAGCTTTGAGCAAATGAATTGAAAAGAATATCTATCAAGACCAGTCGGACTATATAGGCCCCAGATCTGATGTAGGTAAATCACAGGTCAAAACTCATATTGTGTGTTGCATTTGTCATTTGTCAACTATGCTATAATTTAAAGTTATGCTTAAGAGTTTGTACAGTCAGGATGAATGATGTTTTTAAGAATTGCTTTTGAAGAACAATGGGGTGGCTTATATCAAGGAACATCAACATGTTCTTGACTTTGATCACTGCATGCAACAATATTCATTTATAGAATTGTTTAAAATAGCAAAATATCAATAGCTACAGTTGTGTATGGCTTAAAATTTCTATGACATGGAATATTATGCAATCATCAGATATGTTTGTGAAGACTATATGCTAGCATAGAAAAATCATTTAATAATTATATGTAAGAGCAGTCTGCAAAATTGAACTTAGAGAATGATTGAAATAATGTAAAAATTGTGCTGGAAAAATATGAAAAAACTAACAGTAGATGTGTAAGATCATGGTTCTTTCTTATTTTTATATAGTTATCTTTATTTTTCTTTTTTTTTTAAGATATTTTTTATTTTAAAATTGTGGGGTACAGTTAAGGGTTAGGTATACAAATATGCATCATTCAGGCACACTTGTTGATAAGGCATGTCCCCCCATCCCCAGATAGATATTGCCTACCGTTGATCCCACCACCCTTATCCTCCCTGCTCCCCCCATAGATTCCCACCACTGTCAATCCTTTTCTTATAGTATTATGATAGATGTTCAAGGTCCACTATATGAGTGAGAACATGTGATATTCAGATCTTTGTTTCTGTGAGAGATCACTCAGTATTATAGACTCTAGTTCCATCCAGGTTGCTGCGAAATTCATGATTTTGTTCTTTTTTATGGCTGTATAGTATTCCATCGTGTATATGTACCACATTTTTTAATCCAGTCCTCTTTTGATGGACAGTATGGTTGGTTCCAGATTCTTGCTATTAGTTATCTTTATTTTTCAAATTTTATTTTGACTCAAGTTGTAAATAGACCAAGGCAAATTTAGTCATGTGTAGTTATAACTTCTGAAAAGATTTGGTAGATATCAATAACTATGAATATAACTGACCCATGAACAACACAAGTTTGAACTGCAGGGGTCCACTTTTCCATGGATATTCTTCCACCTCTGCTACGGCTGAGACAGCAAGACCCATTCTCCCCTTCTTTCTCTCCATCGGCCTGTTCAATGGGAAGATGATGAGGATAAAGAGCTTTATTATGATCACTTTACGAATAGTAAATATATTTTCATTTTCTTATTTATTTATTTATATTTAGTTGTAGTCTCACTCTGTCGCCCAGGATGCAGTGCAGTAGCATGCTCATGGCCACCACAACCTCAACTTGCTGGGCGCAGGCGATCCTTCCAAGTTGCTGGAACCACAGGCATGTGCCACCACACCCGGATAATTTTTTGATTTATTGTAGAGACAAAGTCTCACCACGTTGCTCAGCCTGATCTCAAAACCCTGAGCTCAGGCAATCCTCTCGCTTCCGCCTCCCAAAGTGCTAGAATTACAGGCTTGAGCCACCACCCCCGGCTAATTTTCTTATAACATTTTCTTTTCTCTAGTTTTCTTTATTGTGAGAATACGATGTATAATACATATAGCATACAAAATATGTGTTAATCGACAGTTTACATTATTGGTAAGGCTTCTGCTCAAGAGTAGGCTTTTATTAGTTATGTTTTGGGGGAGTCAAAAGTTATACGTGGATTTTTGACTGTGCCTGATAGAGTTGGCACCTTTAACTTCCACATTTACTATTAAAGGGCCAAATGTAATTATATACTAGCTGCGAGCTATAGGCCTTCTCCCCTGTCCTTCCTCTACAATCTCAACATCCTCTCTACCAGGTCATGTCTTAAAATAAAAGCAAGTCTAAGACCAAATTCTGACAATTGTTCAAACATTTATTAGAAACAGGTACTAAAAGTATCTGTATAACTTATTCTGTAAGCTGGATGAGTTCCCCACTTTCTGAAATTTCTGCCATCCTTGCATGAAAAAAACTACATGAAAGAAACAATTTAATTAACCATATAGTTGACGTAAGGAAGTCAGAAAAACTTCAATTATCAACTGGTCCCAGAAATATTTAGAAATCATGCGTTTTACACCATTCCCTAACCCCCGTTTAGCCAATATTATATCTTGACTTGCACTGGTTTTATAAATGAATATGCACTTTTCATAGCCCTGCTCTATCTAGCAGAGGAAAAGGTAAACTCTCTCTCCTTCTCATCTGGAGCAGTCTCTACAATTCATTTTATAAACAATGTTCAGCGTTCATTCAAAATTTCTTAGACATATCAAATAAAGTCTAGAGAGGGGAAAAACCCACATGAGCAGTAGCAGTAGGCCCATCGGTAATACCGATATTGAAATTAACATATATGTACTTTAAAATAACTATAATTAATATGTTCAAGAAAATAAAGAAAAAGAGATAATGGATAAAAAGATGGATACTTTTTTTTATCCTTTTAAAGAATTGGAATCTATAAATGAAATTGAAATTCTAAAGCCAAATTAAATGACTTTTGTCATATAGTATTACATTTCTTAAAAAGTTCTTGCTGAGTGTGAGCTGAGATAAAATATGTATACTTTGGGGAGTAATAATCTCCCCACTTCTGGTAACAATTTGCATTCAATTATATAGATATGGGCTCAGGAGGCAAATATAGCCACAGTGGAGGTTCAGACATAAGCAGTCATAGACTGATGAACTTCCATTTCGAGGAAGCTGTGAGGGTTAGATGAGATCCTCAGAGCACACAGATAAGCCAGTCAAATGAGGTCATCCAAACTTGGCAATAGCATAGGCGGCAACATTGTTATGTGGTTTAAGGGAACTTGGCAATAATGAAGTAAGTCAAACTCTACATTCTCCAAATCACTGATCCTTGAAGTGGGGTGCAGGCAGTCCAGACTACATAGGTAATCCACTGGGCTTTAGGGAGGAAATGCTAAGACGTATGTTTATGTTCAACTCATTTGCAATGCATATTTACTTATTTTTTATTTATCGTGTACTTGTATATTGGCATTGTGGAATACACTAACATATAAATTAATTGATATTCATCTTGGGGATGAGCTTAAATGTTTTTATTGCTGGCCAAAGTTTGGATACCATTTCTGGTTTTTGTTTTTGTTTTTTTTGAGTTGGAGTCTCACTCTGTTGCCCAGATTGGAGTGCAGTGGCTTGCTCCCTGCCACCGCAGCCTCACCCTGCTGGGCTCTGGCGATCCTTCCGCCTCAATCCTCAAAGTAGCTGGAACTCTAGGCACGCACTACCATGTCCATCTAATTTTTGACTTATTGTAGAGACTAGGGTGGGTCTTGAACCCACGGACTCAGGCAATCCACTCGCCTCGGTCTCCCAAAGTACTGGGATTACAGGCTGAGCCACCGAGCCCAGCCTGGATACCATTTTTCTATGCCTACATATTCATTGACTAAATTTCATGTTGCTTCTACTGTATGATTAAAATCCCACTACAATATCTGAATTAATATCTGAATTTGGATTTTCATTTGCTTACTTCAGTTTTCTCCATCTATAATTTCTTGGAACTCAGGTGTTTGTGAACTAGGCAATCTTATTTGCAGAAAAAAGAATTGTTTTCTCAAAGTTTCTTTTCCATAATTTGTATTAAGTCCTTGCTTATTGCTATTATTTGTTTTCTAGGGTTTTAGTAACAAAAAAGATGAATAAGCAGTAAATTTGTGATTAACAAAATAGCATAGTATAGTTTTTTCAGCTTGTTTGCTTTTTTATGGCTACATGCTCTTAGTTTTGGTTTTTATTGTACACATATATATTTATTATTACCTTGTATGATGGAATTAAATGTATTGGGTAAAGGTTCAGTGAGGGTACCCTAACTCCCAAGATATGCTCATGCCTGGAAAAACTTGATAAACATTATCTTATTTTATGGATTTGCTATCTGGTATCTGTTAATAGCACTTGGAGAATAATTTTTTGAGCTGACATAAATTACTTGTGCATACATAAATGGATGGTGATGAGAGCAGATTTTGAGCATAGATAAGGGAAGGAAGTAAAGACCACAGACAGCAGAGAGAAAGCCACCAGAAGGTGTAAAAAACCAACTTCCTCCTACCTCCCTGTTCTGCCTTGGGGTAGGTCCTGCTGGTCTTAAGAGTTGAAAGAAAACTCAGATAATTTAGCCCAAGGGTGATTAAGGAGATTCCCAGGACATGGGACTTACAGTTTTAAAACTGGGAAAGTCTCAGCAACCAGAATGGGTTGTCATGCAGCTTCTTACCTTCTGCAAGAATCTCTTCTGACATGATAACACAGGCTATTATTGTTCCCATTGACAGATGACATAAGCAATGAGGTGCAGATGAGGCTGGGTGGACAGCCAAACCTCTGTTGGAATATTCTCAGTGATGGGAAGCTCACTACTGGTTCTGTTGGCTGCTTTCCTCTCAAACTGGAATATTTTCCCTTCACTTTTGTGCATTGGTCCTTTCTTATACGAAAAGCACACAGGGCGTCTATTTGGTAAGTCTAGAAAGTCAACTTGTTGAGAGGTCAAAAAATAAAAATCAAACAGCAATCATACCCTTTCCTCCACTCCAACTCGACATACTCATTTTCAGTTTGATGTAGCATACAGACCTGTGCTAGGCCCAGGAGGGAATCAAATAAAGGAACATGGGCCAATGAACAAATCTATGAAGGATATTTGATAAATGTTTCTAAACATAAGTACCTCTTCTGAAATAAAAATGTAGGCCGGGTACTGTGGCTTATGTCTGTAATTCCAGCACTTTGGGAGGTGGAAGCGAGAGAATTGCCTGATCCGGAGGGTTCAAGACTAGCCTGGCAACATGGTGAGACCATGTCTCTAAAAAAAAAAAAAAAAAAAAAAAATTAGCTGGGCATGGTGGCGCACACGTGTAGTTCCAGCTACTTGGAGGGCTGAAGTGGAAGGTTCGTCTGAGCTCAGCAGATCAAGGCTGCAGTGGCCATGAGCAGTGCGCCACCGCTCTCCAGCCTGGACGACAGAGTGAGACTCCAACTCGACTAAAAAAAAAGAAATAAAAGTGCAATATGCCATGTATATTAAAACAAAAAGGTGTAGGTAATTAAACCTAGACTATAGCAAGTCATTTGCTATAGTTTGTCCAACCAATCACATTTGTCAAGTTAATTCAAATTGACTTGATTATGTGGACAGCTTCAGCTCAAAGAATAAATGACAAGTTTGTTCACAGCCAAAATGGTACTGTAAAAATAGTATCATAAAGGACACTTTGAGGGGGAAGAAAAACTCCAGGGAAGTCACAGCTTCAATTATATTCCATATTCACTAACTATCATTTTTAACAAGGAGTTAAAACCAATTATAGTTAAATGTGTATAAGATGCTAAATTTAGCAGCTGTGAAAATGTCACTACTTATGTAGGATAAAATGGAAACCTGGAGTGATTTTTGCAATGCAAAGTAGAGAGGCTAGAATTAATATTAGCAATACAATTCATTTAGGCTGAAGTGTGCAATCACATTACTTAATATGAGCCTTAAATGTACTTTAAGATAAAAAATAATCTGGTTTTTCTTTCTTTTCTTTTTTTGGATTAGGTTTCGACCTAGGTCAAACATGCCAGATGACTGTGAAATTTCCACTTTAATTTGCATGTCTAGGTATAGTCTTGCATATTAGAAATGAGAAAAAATGTAAATGATAAAGTGTAAGGGAATACATATTGGCTAAAAGAGTAGAAACAATTTTCAGAAATTTAGAATAAATAGTCTGTATCAATAAAAATAAATTTAAGTTTACACCATGACTGTCAGATTTTTCTTAATTCTGTTGACAATTCTATAACATCAGTGTAACTTGCTTTCTGAATTTTTTTTCAGTGCAAAAGATTGTTAATTTAATTGATTTGTCTACATCTGTCAGGTGTTTTGAAGGTTTGTGTGCATGGACCTGAAATGTGAAACCAAAACCAGAAAATAATATGCTGTGCACATGGGAAGTAAATAGATAGCATATTATTTTTGTACTTGGCTTAGAATTATTATATGTGTTGGTTATCACCAGTGTTGGATATTTCTGAAATCATGTAATTTTAGCAAACAGATGTCTACATGTGGCTTTGCTTCCTGAAATCCTCGCCAGTTATGGACCAAAAATATGCAGTTTTAAAGTAAAGTAATAAAATTGGCGCAATTGATGATATTTTATATATAAAGGATATTTCAGACAATGGAATTTTATTTTGATTAAATGTGTTAAATTTTTAAAAACTTTTAGATTTGAGTGTCAAGAATTTTTAAAAGTATACTATTACTTTGGCTAAAACAACTTGAAATGCAAATGAAAAACTAACTCATCTTAGAGTATCTTCCCATGAGCAGAGAGATTGAGTACTATAGTAATAAACAGAGTCAGTAAAGAAAGTAGGTAATATTGTTACTGTTCATGACTAGTTAGCCTAAGAAGCAAGAGACCATACAGAACTCTAGGGGATTCCTTAAAATAAATGTCTGACTTCTCAAAAGAAGATATATGGGCAGCCAACAGACACATGAAAAAGTGTTCAGCCTCACTAATCATCCGAGAAATACAAATCAAAACCACATTGAAGGCTGGGTGTGATGGCTCACACCTATAATCCCAGCACTTTGGGAGGCTGAGGTGAGAGGATTGCCTAAGCTCACAGGTTTGAGACCAGTCTGGGCAACTTGGCAAGAACTTATCTCTACAATAAATCAAAAAATTAGCTGGGCATGGTGGCGCATGCCTGTAATTCCAGCTACTTGGAAGGCTGAGGCAGAAGGATCACCTAAGCCCAGTAGTAGAGGCTGCAGTGGCCGTGAGTGTGCCACTGCACTCCAGCTTGGGCAACAGAGTGAGACGCCAACTCAAAAAAAACCAAACAAAACAAAACCACATTGAAATACCACCTAACCCCAGTAAGAATAGCCATCATTAATAAAACAAACAACAGATGCTGACGAGGATGCAGAGAAAAAGGAATGCTTCTATACTGTTGGTGGGAATGAAAAGTAGTGCAACCTCTTTGGAAGACAGTGTGGCAATTTCTGAAAGAGCTAGTAATTGACCTTCCATGTGACCTAGCAATTCTTCTGTTAGGAATATACCTGGATGAAATCAAATAATTCTACAGAAAAGATACCTGCACATGCATGTTTGTTGCAGCTCTATTCACAATAGCAAAAACATGGAACTAACCATGCTGTCCATTGAAGCTGGGCTGGATAAAAAATATGTGGTACATATACACAATGGAATATTATGCTGCCATAAAGGACAAACATATGAACTTTGCAGCAACTTGGATGGATTTAGAGTCTATCATAAAGTCTATCATACTCAGTGATCTATCACAGAAACAAAGAACAGAATACCATATGTTCTCACCCATAAACAAATCTTGAACAATTATCATAATATGATAAGAAAGGGATTGGCAGTAGTGGGAAACTACCAGGTGAGGGGGGGTGGGATTGGCAGTTGAGGGAAACTGCCAGGGGAGGGAGGGTCACACCTCATCAACAAGGGTACCTGCATAATGAACATTTGTATACCTAACCCTGAATTGTACCCCACATCTTTAAAATAAATAAATAAATAAATAAATAAATAAATAAATAAATAAATAAATAAATGTATGTCTGGTCTTTTTGTTTAACATAGTTAATTTCTCAAAAAAATATTTTTTAAAATCTCAGTCATTTACCTCTGGTCTCTTCTCCTGATTGTATTTTAGCAGTGTGAAGGAGAGAGCTATGTTCTTACCAAATATTTTTTTCTTTTTCTTTGAAAATAAGAAATCATTCTTTATTGGTGGGTTTTAGGGTAGAGAAAAGCTTAAGTTACTTTCAGATTTTTTTTTTTGTATTGGAGTCTCTATCACCCTAGTTGGTGTGCAATGACACACATGGTCACTGCAGCCTTGACCTGCTGGGTTCAGGTGATCCTCCCTTCTCAGCCTTCCAAGTAACTGGTATGACAGGTGTGCGCTACCACACCAGGCTAATTTTTTTATTTATTGTAGAGATGAGGTCTTGGCAAGCTGCCCAGGCTGGTCTTGAACCCCTGGGCTCAGGCAATACTCTTGCCTTGGCCTCCCAAAGTGCGATTACAGGCTTGAGCCACCACGCCGGCAACCTTCAGATTTCAAAAATAAGGCCGATTCTTTTATTTTGCATTCTTACTATCAGAATTATTCTGCTTTTCTTTTTTCTTTTTTTTTTTTTTTTGAGTAGGAGTCTCACTCTGTCACCCAGGCTGGAGTGCAGTGGCATACTCACGGCCACCCCAGAGTCGACCTGCTGGGCTCTGGCGAAACTTCTGCCTCAGCCTTCCAAGTAGCCGGAATTACAGGCGTGTGCCACCACGTCTGGCTAATTTTTGATTTATTGTAGAAACGAGGTCTCACCAAGTTGCCGGGCTGTTCTTCAAGCTGTGGACTCAGGCAATTCACTTGCCTGGACCTCCCAAAGTGCTGGGATTACAGGCTGAGCCACTGAGCCTGGCCTATTCTGTTTTTCAGCTAAGCTTGTCTTATTCAAATAATTTTGATTTTTTAAAACAAATCAGGCTGCTAAAGAATGTCACTGAGTGTTGACTTACCTATGAAAGACTTTATGTAGAAATTAAGATACCTTTGTTAGGAATTGGGGAACAAAGGTAAATGTGATTGCAATTTATCATTTAATTTCTAAATTTAGTTCTTGTGAATTTTTCGCTGTAAGATTAAGATGTATATGTATGTTGATTATGGAAATGCATTCTTTGTTATACATGCAGAATTATATCTTGGGGAAGTTCTCCCCAAGTCTTTTGCTATGCAAACCAACCTTTCAACTATTTATGGGTAGTTGAAATTCCATCTCTTCAATATTTTATGAGGGAGTTTGTTGGCTTGAAGGAGTTAGAAATGGCAAATTTCCTTCTAAACCTGTTTTTCTGCTTTTACTGGTTCTCTAGACTAAATAGGCTGGATTTGTACTTATTTAGTTCTAAGTCACTAAATCCGAATAACCAGTTATGTAGGATATTGACCCATTCATAAATGCAACTAGTGGACAACGGTGATTTTTTAAAAAACAAAACCCAAAAAGTCAGAATAATTATTGTTTGTATTTAAAGTCTCTGATGAATTCTGAACATCAATTATAAAAATAGATTTTTTTTTTTTTGGAGACAGGGTCTTGTTTTGTCACCCAGGCCTGAGTACAGCAGCATGATCATGGCTCACTGCCATTCCAAGCTCCCGGCTTCAAGCAATCTGCTTGCCTCAGCCATCCAAGTAGCTGAGATAACTGGTGGACAGCACCATTCCTAGCTAATTTTTATTTATTTATTTATTTAGTAGAGACAGGGTCTCACTATGTTGCCCAGTGTGGTCTTGAACTCCTGGCCTCAAGGGACCCTTCTGCCTTAGTTTCCCAAAGTGCTAGGGTTATAAGCATAAGCTACCATACCTGGCCTAGATTTTTAAATTTATAACACAGTGTAAAACTAAAGACTATGACAGCTGATATAAGCATATATACTTTCAAATATTACTTACAAAACAGGAAAGAAAAGAGAAATACTTTTAAAGAATTTGTAAAGTTCTGCTCTAATATAATGATTTTTTATTTAGCTCATATATTTTATCACACTAAAATTTACATTTTTACCCAAATAAATAAACCAACTTATGAGGAATTTAGGGACATATTGCTTTTGACATAATTCCCATGTGTTTACGGTCATTTAATTCCTATTATCCAACTCAAAAGTGGTTACAACTTCTGAAACAACTTTCCAGGAAGATCACCATGTGATGAAAGGCCAAATCTTGAATTTTACCTGACTTAAATCTCAGTATTCTTTGTGTCTGTTTGTCAAATGTAAGATTTGTAATTTTTTATAAAATTGATTTTTCATTCCCTTATAGAATAGGCAGTATTTATTGAGTATGCACCATGAATGAAACACAGTACTGTTTGCACTAAAATTGTAGAGGACTAAAGTTAACAATAACAAATTACTTAACATTAAAGGCCTCAATTTACTAACAGAGTGGAAAGATGTGGGCAGAGTGTCGTGTTCAGCATTTATACTGAACGGGCAGAACTGAGTCTCAAGGCCCAGTGTGGAGAGGAAAGGCAGTGTATGAGAGGGAGGGGACTGGTGGGATGATTCTTCGATTTCTGAATTAGGAGTCTGGAAGAGTGGTGCCATTTCTTGATAGAACTCTAGAAGGAGGGACAAGTGGGGGTGAGGAAATAATGTTTTCTGTTCGGCTGTGATGGGTTTGGGGTGACAGCAGGCACCACTGGAAGATTTTCAAGAGATGTTTAGACATATCTGGGGTTTTATTATTTCATTTATGGTCCCACTTTTTACCTTTTTTTTTTTTTTGAGTTGGAGTCTCACTCTTTCGCCCAGACTGGAGTGCAGTAGCCGCTCGGCCACCGCAGCCTCGACCTGCTGGGCTCCGGCGATCCTTCCGCCTCAGCCTTCCGAGTAGCCAGAATTACAGGCGCTCGCTACCACGCCCGGCTAATTTTTTGATTTTATTGTAGAGATGAGGTCTCACCTGCCCAGGCGGGTCTCGAACCCGCGGGTTCAGGCAATCCACTCACCTCAGCCTCCCAAAGGCGCGGGATTACAGGCTGAGCCACCGAGCCCGGCTTTACCTTTTATCTTTGCTCTGTCTTGTCAGTCAGCAAGTCCTGTGAGTTTTACTTCATTAAAACCCTCACGTAAATCTCTGGATTGGTCATTTGGATCGATGAATGCAATGCCAAATAACTATGAACACTTTAGCATTTCTATAGTGTCCTTCAGAATCAGATTCAGGCCTATCTCTTTAGCTTTGTTTCTGTCCACAGTACTGTACAGAGCCTGCATTCTAGCCATACTGAAGCAGCCACAATTCACAAGAGGACTGTTTCCTCATTTCTGTTTTGAAGCACAAAGATATGGCATATCTCCAGCCTCCACCCCATGTCTGGATGTTCACCAGGAGAGGCAAGAAGTAACACAGAGCTGACCCTCCAGGAGTGCCTAGTAGATATTCAGAAAATTGCGGTTCAACTGAGTCACATTCATATCCATTCATTGAAGTTCATTGACAGCCAAAATTCAGGCTCCTGGATGTTCATTTAAATTAAGTAGTCAATATCCCGATTCAGTGAATTCATTGCAGAGAATATGGTGGATTATTAATCATCACATAAAGTAGGTGGTTCATGTACTCATGCTGTTTTATTCTACTGAGACTCCAAGGCATCATTGTTAGCTACAAAAATCATCTGGTGGTGTGCTGCCATAAGTAACTATAAAAAAGTATGAGTGTGCCAGTTTCTCTTATCCTGGCCTGCAACTCTCTGTAGTGAGTAGGTCAAATGTGTGGAGGAAACAGTAGCTGGGTGAAGCTAGAATTAGTAAAAATGTAAGAGCAATTCTATAACGTACATTGGTCCTACATGCGAAAAGTTAAAGGAGCTTTTTTTTTGATGGAGGAAACTACAAGTAAACAAAACAAAATTTATAATAAAATATTCTGCCTTACGCTCAGAATTACAAAACTATCTTAGTTGTAGATCAGAAAACCTGCAACGGCTTCAACACCATCATACAAAGTCAAATCACTTGTGGATAGAAACAGACTTGAAAATTTCATTTGATAAAATGTTTTGTAATAAATACATTTTATTTAGCATAGGTTAAAAAAAAGCTTTAAACCTTTTTTCTTTCTGTTTAAAGGCGCTGGTTCAGAACAGGCCCAAGTTATCCCAGAGAAGCTTTATATTAAAAACAGGCTGAGAGTGGCTTGAACCGTGATCACCAAAAAGACCCGGAGGATAAGTCAACTTTCATCTTGTCAAGATTTCTACGGCAGACCCCCCGTGCTGCTTCAAAGAGACAGGGAACAAAGGCAAATAGCACCTGCCACCCAAATCCTGCTGAACGGCGTGATTTATCTGTGATTTATCTTCGGGCCTGCTAACTGGTGACCGCGGGCATGTCCCCACCTTTGCCTAGCGGCCCCGGGCGTCTGCGTCCTGAGAGCAGCGGGGAGAGGGTGGGCGTGAGACCCGGGGCCCCGCGAGTGAGTTTCAGCCGCACCTTGGGGTAAACGACGCAACTGCCCCGTGCCTCAGTTTCCCTATCCAGAGAACGAGGACGGCCGCGGCGGGGACTCAGCGAGGCAGCACAGCGCGTGGGCCGCTGCCTGGCGTCCGGCACACGCTCGACACGCGCGAGGGACTGGCGCGCCGCGTGGCCCGGCCTCCCGAACCTCCGCGGAATACCCAGAAGTGGCACCAGGACGCGAGGGGCAGGGGCCACGTGACCGCCCCACGGAGCCACTCGTCGGGGCCTTGGGAGTCAGTCGGTCCTCAGCTGGCACGGGAAGCGCCGGCGCGCCCGCGGCCCGCG